>NW_010426267.1:0-6822 GCF_000710305.1 Buceros rhinoceros silvestris | reverse complement strand
TTCTGCTGGCATAACACTCTAACGGGAAAATACACTGAGTGAAAGAGAGTTTGCCTGCTAGTGGTGACGGGGGAAATCTGAGCCCTGTTGAAATCAACGGGAGCTGTGAATTTGGCAGTGAATTCAGCAGGGCTGGGACTTCACTTTTGGAATCGTCCTTCCGAGAAGTCTGCCACAGGTTTAAGGGAGAATCACGCTGTAGTGGGTGACCGATGTTATGGGTTACTCCCAAATGAGTTGGGAAGTGTGTTCAGGAAGCTTTTTGTTGATGGCAATGGCATTGACTTTATTTGAAGTTTGTTTTTTGTTGTGACTTGGAAGCCCTGCATATGGTTGGGTAAATCTGTGAGTAGGGAGAAGATCAGGAAGGAGCGTTAAGTTATTCACTGGGAGACATAGCTGTGGATATATTTAAACCATTAAAAATTCTAATCAAACTCAGGTAGTTCTGGCTGTGAAGTGTGTGTGTAGGGAGCAAGCATTTTGAACTGATATATTATGATTTCTTTTTAAAGGTATGAGGTAGGCCAATAATATGGCTGATACTTGTTGCTTTGCACTGTACATTTGAACTTGGTTACTGAAACATGAAGTCAGCATTTTGCTTAGCTGTATGTGATGTTGTTACGAAGGGCAGAGTCCCATTGCTGCCACTGTTTTATCCAGGACACAGCTTTCTGTGAGAGAGCTTTCTGAAAAAGTTTTTAGAAATTGAACAGGCAAAGGATGGGAATATTAAAAAAAAATAAAGGCAGAGGAGTGGTGCTAGGAGTATCAAAAGTGGTACACAGTAGTTTAATTAGGAGACTTAATCAGAAGCTCTTGGGGTTTGTATTTCCATGATGTTTTCTGCATGGGTCTCTAGTTCCTGGCACTGCGCTGTTGCCACCTTTTACTAAACATTAGATCTGGACCCCAGCCAGAATGCTCCCCTCCAGCTTCGTATTTTCCCAGGACTTACGTACTTTTTATCTGGATATGGGCTTTTAGGAGAGCAATCCTATGCACTTCAGTAAAAAATTCTCCTGGATACTGTAAGACCATGAATTCTGGGGATTCGCCTCCCCCCGGGATAGTGCCTGCAGGTGCCAGTCTCCTCCTCTGGAGGATGGTGCGGTTTAAGGCAGAGGATAAGATGAGCTTCTGTGTAGGAACTGATCTTGCTGGAGTGGTAGGTTGTAATTACACACATGAGAAATAGCCTTTTTTAAACATCAGCAAAGTGTTGGGGAACACTGGAAATCTTGGCAGAGTCTTTCTGACGTTTGGATGGAAAGTGCAGAAGTAAAACTGACAAAAGTTGGTAAAATGGGAGGTGAGGTTATTGAATAATGCTTGGTATGTTCTGAGATGCTGACACACAGATACCCTGTTTTGAAGCAGACTTTGCGACTAAGAACTGGGCGACTAGTGCTGACTTACCACTAAGAGAAACTGACAGACCGCCTGTATTAAAAAAACTTCCTAGTGCTTTGCATTTTTTCTTTGTGTCTCTAGCTCACATTAGCAGTGTAAAACAGGCACATGTTAATGTTTAAATTCCTAAAGGGCAACGCGTATGCCAGAATGTTGCTACACTGATAAAAACCTGCAGGTTTTTATGGGACCTCTGTTAATAAAGAAGAGGTACTATTTCCACAGGCTTAACTGTAATGCATCCCAAACAAGCCATCACTAGTTCGAGGTTAACGGTGAATCTAATGAGGTTTGAGGGAAAGACTGAAGGAGAAGTGTCTTGATATTTAAGTCAGAGGAACTGGCTGTAATACTGTATGTATATGCTGGCTAATCATTTTTGAAGTACACTTGTCTGGGATTGAGTTCAGTGCCAGGTGGGAAGGCTATTGCAGACCAGATTTCCATGAAAGCAAGCTGCTGGGGCTGTGGGTGAGCTCCAGCACTCACAGATCAGCAACAAGGCAGAAAGGGAGCAAGGGCAAGGGGCCCTGGAGGATCAATGCATTGTATTTGTCATACTCTGTTTTATACTGCCTACATGCCAAGTCAACTTAAAGCTGAGGGAGAACAAGATTTTTCCTGTCATAGTAAGGGGAAAAAAAAATTCAGGACCAGCTTATACATGCAAAGATTCACACTGTGTCCATTTTTAATAGAAGAGTAAGGGTACAGAGGCACAGGTTTGTAGGAGCTGAACTTGAAGTATCACTGTCAAGATATATTTTGTCTTCAAGACACTGTAGTTTGAAATACTTCTTTCTTAGTGCTTTCTTGCATATAACCCTTCGGAAATTAATCGTGTTCAATGTCTCAGTGCTGATCCAGACCCCCTGATACATCAGCAACTGTTACAGATTTATAAAAATGAAATCACTAACTTCTGTTCGTATCAATATTCTACATAGTATTTACAAGTGAGAGACAGTGCTCCCTATTGCTGCTTGTCACATAGTTGTGATGGAAGACATAAGACAGGGAAATCTGGTACATGACTGCTTTGCTGATCACCTTTGTAATATTCTGCCAATACCTTTTGGACTTCAGTGCAGTAGGTAGGATAAACGGGTAGAGCTGAGGCCGCAGTGTGGCTGGCAGTCCACAGGGCAGTAATTGCTGGCTTGAAATGCTGGGGCCTTTGATACTGGAACGGTGGTTTCAAAAATAAAACAGTTTTGCAGAGCAGTATTTTCCATATTAATTCTGGTGTTGCTTCTCATTGTAATATATGGTATCTCCTGGACCTAGGAAGATCAGAAAACCTTTGTGCTGTGAAAATGTGGTGAGCTTGTCCTTGTCCGAAAGGCTGTCAATCAAGATAAACACAACAGATAAAGGGTAGGGGAATGATTATTATTATATCCATTTGTAGATGGGACTCTCTGAACTTCAGCACAGATCTCATCACCTCTAAGAAAATTTTGTATTTTTTTACATTATTTTTAATTACATTCTGGTTTTAAATTGGCTTGGAATGTTTATTTAGAGAAGCAGATACTACATGAGGTTTATTTTCAGACAAAACTGTTTTATCTACTTACCCACTGAGAATGTGTCTAAGATGTTATTTGAGCATCTCTTGTATCAGTCGGTGCTTTCCCCCAGCTCAGGTATTTTAAAGCTGGATGACACTTGATATGGGGCAAATTGTGTATTAGCAACAGAAGAGAGAAAACAGCTGTTCTTACTCCTTAGTTTTTATAAGGTGGTTTCAATCACGTGCTGAAGTTTTCTGCTTTATATGGAGTATCAGGTTTTTAATCACATAGATGAACGTGCGTTGTATGGAGAAGAGTTACACAGGTTTCAGTTAGACCAGGGCCTGTGGTTATCCGAATGCTTTACATGACAAATGATATAAAAATGTGTAAGAAAATAGTTATGTAGATTTTTGAGCTATGTTGACAAATTGCAGCTGTGTTGAAGTGTGTATTGAGCAAATGCAAAGGCAGTCATTGATCGACTTGCTCAGGTAAATCCTGTAGTGGGAACAGTATTGGTAGGAAGGTAGGAACTGACTGAGGTTTATCTGATGGAAATGTAAGACCTAGATGAAGCACGGGCACGTGGAACAGGGGCCAGCTATGGACAGTTCCCCAGGCTTTGGTTTACCGGGTGGAGGTAATGTCAGTGGATAGGCAGCCCCCAGGCTGAATCTATTTGGAAATGTTCTCTGGTGTTGAGAATACTTTTGCTGGCCAGGTAGTGCCCTTTAGAGCTCAGTAGGATGATTTGTATATGTATATGAAAGCAGAATTCAGTTTTTTGTATGTTTCCTGAAGTCAAGCAAATTGTTGTGTGGGTTTTTTTGATTTGGTTTTGTTTGTTTTTTTTTTTAATTAAGCATTGTTGGGTTAGGTCAGTGGCTGGAGTCACCTACTAAAAATACAAGTCCTCTGAGAAGTCTGGAAAGCAACTGTATTTAAGATGAGGAAAGAAAGTGAGTTTCTTCAGTGAAGTGTTTTCTTGGCAAATTACTGAAAAAATATTTCTTGGTAAAATATATGTCTTGGTAAAAATTGATGGAAATAAAAGGAAGACTTTCTGCTGAAGCTTTTCAGTGGGAAATAAATTCCGGTAAATTCCTCAGCTAAAAGATGTTGTAGAAATTTGTTAGTGATTGAAATACCTGTTTTGTCCTTTTCTGCATGAACTCTGAGTTCCTGTTTTCAAGTCAAAAGTCAGGCTACATTTACTAGACGGGAATGTTGTCAAATCCAGATTGGATTATTAAACGTGTGTGTGTGATTCAGTTGTGGAGAGCGGGCAGCAGGAGTGGGAGGACTGGGGAGTTTTTTCTTTAGCTGAGTTAAGGATGGGAAGCATTTTCCAGCACTAGGTCTTTTTTGAGGATACGAATACTGTGTCCTGTCTGATTTTCAGCAGAGCGGGGAGATGATTCTGGTCCCTCTGTGACTAATCTCTTCTGTCAGGTGAGAGCACAGTTTAGGTTCTTGGCAGTGCTGTCATCCAGGTGAGAACACAGGTGCCAGTGAAACTCTAGACTACCAAAGGTTATTGATGTTTATGTGACAGCTTGGCAAGCTTTCCAGATGTCCTGAAGCTCCAGAAAGTGTCTGAAACAACATTGTGTCACCATGTAAATGTTTCTAGCTCAACTAAAACTTTCAGATCATCCCTCTGGTCTGCAGGTGAGCTGGTGAAAAAGTGAGTGGCACTGACTGCTCCACGTGGACATAAAAAGTGGCACATGAAGAGAGCATTTTCTTACCTTACAGAGCCCAGCCTGGGAAGACACCTTAACAAACAGAGATGTCTGTCTCACTCCTGCCTGTATAATGAGGCAAAATTCCGGGTCACTTTCATATTCCAGTGGCCTGTCTGTGGCTGGTGCCCGATACCTGTTTTCTCCTTTTCCACACATTCACAGCACAATCTAAACATGCCACTGTTACCTAGTTTCTAAACCTCCTCTAGGTGAACTCCTGGAAGGCCTCCAGTGGTGTGACCCACTTGCTGTGGCTTTGGCATTTCACTAGCATGCAAGTCTGCTGAGGGTGACCAAAGAACTGGCAACTTGGGTCCTTTTGAGGTTCCCAGTGTGCCTCTCGGAGGCACAGCATGTTCTTTGATCTGTAGAAGATGTTGTACCATGGTAGCGTTGGCCTTTTTAAAAGAAGCCTTTTGAAAACTGAAAACGTAAATGCATGCGATACATAGGACGGGTTAATTGTATGTGACTTCTGTTTTATAAAATTCATCCCAAATAGTTAACGATGTTGGTTAGAAAGGCTGATGGGGTAACAGCTATGGATGCCTTTTCCTGCTTTTATTACGTCAGCCCCTTGACTGCTGAGCTTGGCAGTAAGATGCAAAATAGGTGCTAGCTGTCAGAACTCCCTGCAATGGGACGGGGTACTGCTTCGTAACCAGGGTGCACATGGACTGCGCTTCGTGTCTGAAAGCCAGCTTGCATGCTGTGAAGGTCTCTAGCATTGACTTCAGCACAGTGGTAGTGCCCTGGGGTTCCAGGTTTTCTAAGAGTTCTTCCTTTGCCTGAAGTTTCCCTGGCAGTGTCACTTAAAAAGAAAAAGCCTCTTTCGCTGTCTTTCCCAGACACCTGTAAGGTCCAGCTGGCTGTTGAAAAGCACCCTGGCCAGCCTTGCTGCAGCTTACTGTAGGAAATGCAAGGAAAAGAGGTTTGGGGTTGGACTTGGAGAGTACTTTTACCTGAATGGCTCTCTCGAGTGATACCGTGCCATCATACTAGCACAGTTAAATGCTCTTGTGATCGTGGTGGTAATCCACAAAAGAGGATGAAAGCATAATGTACGTTATTGTTTTGTCCTATTCATACCCCTCAGAGATTACAGATTACTTACAAAGCAGGCATTCCCTCCTGCAGCACTGCCAGTTTACGTGGTGTTTCCTGTAACTCTATGTTCCTGGCTTCTGTACTTCAGTGAGATCTTGTCTTCATGAGAGCCTCTACACAGCCACAAATACAAACTAGTATTGATTTGACTGAGGCTTTTGTACCGGAAACAGGCAGTTGGCCACTCATTCATGCAGGTTGGTTCTTGAGTTGCTTGGCTTACCCTGACGAAAGTCTGGACCTGAGTGTGGCCACACACTGAAGATTAGACATAGTATTTGATGTGGGAGTTATTGCAGCTGTGAGTATCTTATCAACATGAAAAAAAGATTCCTTATTTCTCTGTCAGTAAGTGTATGTATGTATTACCCTGACAGTAGGACATGCTCAGATCATGGGGAAGTTCAGGTGGGGATGTGAAACCTTATGATTAGAGCATACGACAGCTGCCAGTCTTAAGGTTTGTAAGAAATGCCCCTCTATCCCACCCCTACTCTCCCGTATCTGTAGACAGGGATGTGAACTACATTTGCTTTTCTTTTGGGGCATCATTCCCCCGGGTGGACTCAGAGGGGAGTGGAGGAGCCATCAAGGCCCCTCACAGCTGCTTGCTCACTCAGCCCCAAACCCAGGGGGACTGGGGAGAAAATGGGAGGGACAGGAGAACACTGCTGGGGCAAAAGAAGGATGGGGAAATCACTCGCCAACTACTGTCCTGGCAAAACAGCCTCAACTTGGGGTATTTAACGTAATTTATTGCCAGTTAACATAAATGTTTAGTAGCTGCTTCAGTATTAGCAAACAAACCAACCTGACCCCGTTAAAACGCTTGCGGCACCTCCCACCTCTCCTGCCCGTGTCCCTGTTCGTGTCCCAGCGCAGCTCAGCTCTCCCCGCTGCCTGCAGCCCGGCTGGCGCCAGCTTCCTCCGGTTCGGGGCAGCAGAGGGGCCCTCCCCGGGGGCCTGCTGTCCCGCCCGGCGCTCCCAGTACGGGCTGCTCTGGGAGTGTCCTGCGGCTGGGGGTGAGGGGA
>NW_010426266.1:0-15569 GCF_000710305.1 Buceros rhinoceros silvestris | reverse complement strand
AATATACAATATTGTTTGTGTATATATATTATATTTTTTGTGTATCGTTTGGACTGAAGTGCTCTGACATAGGCCAAAACTGTACTGGCATTTGTTTCAGAAAGAAACCTTTGTTGGAGTTTGAAGTTCTTGCCTTTTTGTGCATTAAAATCCAATTCCCATGGTTTTTTTGATTATTAAAAATAGGTATATGTTTAATTTATTAAGAAATAAGTTAATAATATGATGTGCAAAACGAGGGATGGAGGAATTTGGATAAGAGTAAAGATAACTTGCAATTGTTTTGCCACTTGTCTTTTCATTTTCACTGGGGTGCCATAGAGTCAAAGTTGGTCAATTTTCTCCATTTCATTCTTAGGAAATGAAAGATTAACCTGAACCTTTTATTAGTCTTCTTGTCTGTTTTCTCCTTTTTTTAAGTCTATTTTCTTTTTCTACTGAGAAACTACAGGTTATGATCTCCCCTTTGAAAAGAGAAGAGCTGCCTTAAAGGCCATTGATCCAATTTTGATCAGACCTTTGAAATACTAACTATTTCATAGTCCAGTCTTCTAATTTTTAAATAATAATAATAATAGCTTTAGCTTATTAAATGTCTCAGAAAAAATTATCATAATCTCTCTGTTTTTGTAAAGCTGGTGTTATATGAATTATTTCAACTTGTATGAACCTCCTTCACATTATGAGAGGCACTACAGTTCAGTGAAAGGTTGATTTTTAAACAGCAATTAAATTCTGGTTTCCAGGTCATTTTTTCTGATAAACGTGTGTCTTGCATCTTCTCTACACAATATTAATACTGGCTGTTAAAAGCGGCCTACAGTTGTACTTTCCCTGGCTGTCAGATTTTGATTGCATAATATACAGGCTTCGGCTTCTGAGCCGTTGTCCACACAACAGACTTGAATGCAATTGCTGAAGGAATCATCTTCTGCACGAGATCTCAAACAGTTGTTAACTTTTTGTTTACAGAAACCAGAAGGGTACCATAGTCCTCTTCTTAAATGCAAGATATGTATGGGATCCTTTTGAGCAACTTCCAGGCTGAATTGCAAACTTAATTTTTGCATCCTACTTACTCATAGTTTTTAGGTTTGATCTTCCTCAACTTGAACCGAACTAGAAATATGGTATACCCCATCAGGCAGCCAAACACCACTCAGCCACTCACTCTCTCCACCCCTCCTAGTGGGATGGGGGAGAGAATCAGAAAAAAAAAAAAGTAAAATTCATAGGTTGAGATAAAGACAGTTTAATAGGCCAGAAAAGGAAGGGAAAGTATGACTAACAGTAATATTAGTAATAATAAAAATAATGATAAAATAAACAGAATATACAAAACAAGTGATGTGCAATGTAATTGTTCACCACCTGCCAACTGATGCCCAGCCAGTTCCCGAGCAGCAGCCCCCTGCCTATACCGAGCATGATGTCATATGGTATGGAATATCCCTTTGGCCAGTTTGGGTCAGCTGTCCTGGCTGTGTTTTCTCCCATATTCTTGCGTTTACACACCCTCAGCCTCCTCGCTGGCTGGGCAGTATGAGAAGCTGAAGAGCCCTTGACTTAGTGTAAACCCTGCTCAGCAACAACTAAAATATCACTGTGTTATCAACATTATTCTCATCCTGTATCCAAACCACAGTACTATATCAGCTACTGGGAAGAAAATTAACTCTCCCAGCCAAAACCAGGTCCAGCAGTCATTACTAGAGGGGAAAAATTATCCAGTTACATGGGTAATTATTATGAGAAATTTTCCCAGGTAATATTTTAGGGTCATTATCATGTACTGTTTTAGTAAATTAACTTTCAGAAGCATGTAATAAAGCACTAATATTTGAATTAGTACCTAAGTTAAGGTATTAGATCATTATATTTTGGAAAGTTTCAATAATTCCACTTCAGTTTTTTCTATTGTATACTACAAATATTCTTTCAAATATGCTATGCCTTCTGCTGTAAAGACTGATTTAAAATGCAGTAGTTGGTTTTAAACTATGCAGATTTGTTGAAAAGTGACAATTTAAATTTCTGAACCTGTGATAAGTAATTATTTATTTATGTACAAGTATACATTCTGATGTATTTAAGGCAAAATATTCACTGAATATGTTACCCTGAGATTTGCAAACTAAGGACAGAATTTCTTCTTTCACTTGATTAGCTAAGTAGCAACATTTTCTTAGAGAAATGTGGGTCAAACCACAGAGATGTATGTATATAATAGTTATTTATCTGCTTGATCATCACCATACAGACATACCAGGAATCCAGCTGTTTTTCTGGACAGTGATGTATTATATGAGAGATACCACAGCTAAGCTAATTCTGTGGTGGGAAATAATATGCAAGTGCTAGTGCAGGACCTTCACTAGGCTAATTAGCTGACTAAGCAATGCTAACTATAGCAGGCATTATGCCACATAAGCAGAGCTACTTCTGAGACACAGCTACTGCCTGTACGCAGTGCTATTTTGGGGAACTGTGAACTCCTCACCACTTATTCAGAGCTAGCTGCGTGCATCTAGCTCCCCCCTGGAGCGGGAAGGAAAGAAGGCTGCTTTGAACAACAGAAAAAATTAGAAGACAGAGAAACGGCGTTGAATTTCTTTCACCTATGGGCTGGGTCTCCTGGAGGAATGCACAGTCTCAAGCTCATCACTACTGAGATCTGCCTCAGTGGCAGAACTGCCAAGCTGCCACTTCCTTGAGAAGTATGAGCAAGCCATTTTCTATACTGTCATCTCTAAAACCGGGTAGCTCCCTACAGCTTTGGAAGGAAGTTGTCACAACTGTCCAAGGAAATCTCAGTTTTTTCATATAATTAGGATTACTGTGATGTTAGTAGGAACTTTGCTACTGCCTGTGTGTAGAGAGCTGCAATGAGCCAGCTGTTAGTTCTGATGGTTGTTCCAAAACTACTGGAAAAACATTGTTTGTGATTGAGAAAACTGCTTAATGCACCCCAAGGATTTTTTTTTTTTCTGTATTGAGCTGCTAGGAAAATTGATGTTTGGTAGAAAACACAAGTTAAAGAGAGTTAAATACAGTAAAAGAGTTTAAAAAGAGTTTAAATAGAGTAACTTAGGTTTCCTTCTTTACAGTGAGAAAACTTGACTGATATCAACACAGAGCCACAAAATCTTTCAGTTGAACCAAATAATTTTTACAGTAAAAGAGTTTAAAAAGAGTTTAAATAGAGTAACTTAGGTTTCCTTCTTTACAGTGAGAAAACTTGACTGATATCAACACAGAGCCACAAAATCTTTCAGTTGAACCAAATAATTTTTTTTGGTGAAAAAAGTTCTGGATTTTTTTTTTTCCAGCTATGTGAGTCAGTTTCTCTAATAAAGAAAAATGTTCTTAGGAGTTGTTTTGGAGCAGTTGTTACGAGTAGGTGGTGGGAGTACCAAAGCTGCAGCTATTCAGGGTAAGCTATTCTCAGAAGATATAATTTAAAATATTTCTCCTTTGTACTAAAGTCTATCAGGATGTTAATACCTCTCTTAATGGGTTAGATACATATTGCTTTTTCCATACCTTTTTTTACTGAGTGCAGTTCATTTATCATCTTTGGAGACGCTCTGGCATGGTTTCCAGATGGTCAAAGACTTTAGGGAGAAATTAATGGATGCAAATTATGATTAATAACTTATTTACTCTGCTTTTCTTTTTACATTAGCAACACCACAGCACATATATTCAAAGCACCATGAAATCTGCAAATAGTTGTAGATATGATATACAGAGAAGATTAATCACTTGAGAAAAAAAATCATTCTGCAAACTAAAAATACAACAAGAAACTTTCTGATAGTGCCTTTTGGCCTACAACAACTCCCAAGTCATGACAGGAGTTCCTGCCATCTCAGAGACTCTCCATGTCATTTGGGTTAGGCTCCCTGTCTGTCCTGGGTGATGTCAGTAAGTGATGATCTCCATGGCTCCAATGTCATAATCTCCCACAGAAACCAATCCTTTACCAACAGCTCTGGGATGATAAATGGAGGTTTTTGTGGAAATCTGGCACACGCTAGTTCTGAGAAAGGAACTCCTGTTTGGAAAAGGAGTCTTTTCAACTCTGAAAATGTCACAAGAATTGGCCCCTCTGAAATACTCCTTGTCAGAAATACCAGCTTTTTCTCTCTGTTTGAAGCTGAGTCATCGCGCATTTTCTGGATGAGGAATGAGAACAGAGATTTTTTAGGAGACAGTCTTGTTTAACCATTCTTTGTTATTGGTAATAAATTCCAACTTACCTTGTTCATGAAGTGACTGATTTAATAATCAATCATTCAGTTGTGCCTTTTCAGAGCACTTCATGGACTAGCATAATCTTCTCTGAGATACCAGATTATCATAAACCTCCTGTATATCTTGGCATTATATTCATGAGAATCTTCTCCTATCTGGTTTCAGAAAAGGATAAAGATAAAAGTAGTTATGGCTAATGAATAAAAAGACCCACTGTATTCTTTAAGGTTAAAGGAAACAACGTTTTTTATAGCAAAAGGAAAAGTAGTTTAAATATCCCGTATAATTCTAGTTTTATTATATGAAAGAGTAAAAAAAGAACTTGTTTTCTTTCCTGTTTCTGGAAGCATCAGCAAGTATTCAGAATAAGCTACACTGGGTGGGGGAGTGGTCAGACTATGTTTAATGAACAGACAGAAATTGAAAGCCTACATAATGGACAGGGGTGACTGACTGCTCTTGCTTTCCTCTTCTGTGCCATTTTGCAATCTCATTGGCATGAAAAGGATATGTCTTCTGTGACTGGTGTTGGTCATAATAAAGTGAAAATAATTTTATTTTGTTTGAGTCTTTTTTCATTGGAACTGTTTTAAGACTTGAGTAATTTGATACATTTAGCAACTGAAATTCAAGGTAAATATTAAAATACCCAAGTATATATTTTATTTCATAACCTAGGCTTTTTTATACAGATTACTGTGGTAAAATGACCCAAGGAAATTGTCTGTTTGTTAGAAAATGTTTCTAACTTCTTTTCTACTTTAGAACAGAAATTATGTAATACCTACATAAACGCTATGTTTAGATTGATACAATGGGACAGGTCAAGCAACATTCAAAGGCTTAGTAGTCTTCTGTTTAGCAACAATAGATGCCAAACATTCTGTTCCTCAGAATCAGCAGCTTTATTTTAATTCCTTTTATCTAGCTGGAGGAAGGTTAAAGGAAAAGATTAAGGTATTAAGATTTGTAAGAATTATGAGATTCTCTAAAGCAATTCCAAAGAAGCTTTATTTTTGGCTCAGCTGCATGATAGCACAAACCAACTTTTGTTCTGCTTTCAGCTGATCTATTTATACTTTGTAGCTCTCTGAGGACAGTGCCTGAGGTTACTATTATTTTCCTTCATGGCTGGTTTTGGGGTTTTTTTGGTTTGTTGTGTTGTTTTGTTTTGTTTTGTTTTGGAAACAGCATTTAAGAATATTATTTAATTATTTAAACACTTAATTTATTTTGTGCTTAGAGTGTTTTAAAATGCCCTTTTTGCCTCCTTATTCACACTAAGTGGCAGTACTGTGAGTTTAATTCAGTGGAAGAAAACCCACGTCATACCAACCCAGAAAAGCAGGTGATATTTCCTGCAGTCTGAACGAATGAGACATGGCCTCTATTTCTCTTTTGGAAATGAAGTGAGGGAGCATGGCAGGTTGTAACAAAGAAAGACAGCAATATAAACTTCCTCCCTGAAACAGGATGCTATAAAAATGCAGCAGAAACATGTCTAGTGAAAATTATTAGCCGTGTGGAAAACTTGCCTGGGAATCCTGACATGACTGAGTAGCTCTTCTACCTCTGAGAATAACTCAGAGATACTAGAGGCTGGACCAGGTGCTGAACAGTGCAGACCTGTGTGGAATGTTTCTAATTATTCCTTCTTTAGAGAGTTTAACTTTACCACCAGTGAGAATTGTTCCGTTAACTTCAGTGGGTTGTAGATCAATACAAGGCCAAGAAGAAAATCTATGAATAGAAAGGAAACAGATTAAGCTTAAGCACTGGAGAAAGACAGACTTGACTTTGCGCACTCTTGTTTTGTTTTGTTTGTTTGTTTTGGTTTTTTGGTGTTTGTTTGTTTGTTTGTTTAATACAAGCCTGACTTGTGGGTTGGATTTTCTTGTTGTTGTTAGCTTTTGGTTTTGTTTATATAGAAGCCATAATTTATCCACAGAATTTCTTGCTGCAGGACAGAAGTGGGACCAAGGTCTTGGGCTGCTGCTAACTTAAGAGTCCATGTCTACTCCATTTCTGAAGCTAGGTGGAAAGGCTGAGAGGCTGTACTTTTGTGGCACATCATAACTGTACAATTTACACCGTGTAGCTTGGATTGTGGAAGAAACACCAGCTTGGACCCTGGTGCAAGGTGGATCAGACAGCAAAGAGTTAAGAACTGTCAGATGATGTAATGGGTTACTCACAAAGTAACCCATTTTAGGAGGTGGTTATTTAGTCAAGGATTTGGGTTTGCTTTCTTTTTTCAGGACTTTATCATTCCCTTATGAGTTCTTTAGGTGATGGTGTGATGCAGCCCTGAGGACAGCATAGGATGTTTCACAGTCTAGTGAGAAAGCCTGTCTGTTTTGGGGAACGGCCATGTGTTTTACTGCTTTGTAACTCTGATTTCCTATTGATTTTTTATGTTAAGTTGCTTGTGGTTTAAGTAGAACTTTCTCTGCTTCAGTCGGAAACCTATTTAAGCCATGCTGCTAGCTAATATACCTGTTACATCCTTCTTCCCCATTTCCTTGACAAAACTTATGCTTAGCCAGTTCATTCCAAACTGTTTATGTGCACTGAGTTGTAAACGACAGGGCAGCAACTGGGTGTGAGTTAGAGATCCAGCTTTACTAGAAAAGATTTTGTGTTAACAAATCACTTACGTGCAGACATTCAAGCAAAGGTTGATGTAAAACAAAGGAAACACAAACTCACTCAGTCCTTTTCCTTTGTTTTCCCTATCCTGTATCTTCTGTAATTTGTTTTGCCTTTACCGTTGCCATGCAGTTCCTCCCCAATAATAAAGTTCTGTAAGGAATTCTAGCAAGTACTCTTAGCACTGTTCTTTCACTGTCGTAAGACTTTGAGTGTCCTCGCTGGTGCAGTAAAGTATGATGATGCTAGAAGCAGAAATTTATATCTTTTATGATTTTGTGGTATTACTTGTTTTTCTTTAATATATAACATTAAACTTGGAAATGTAATTAAAAACAACTGTTTTCAGCTATTCAGATATAAGCCTGGTAAGAAACAAATTAACTTATTTCTACTTATACAAAAAGCATAACCATATTTCAGAAGTGTCATCTATTATTAGTACAGTTGTAAGCATTAAGCAAATAGAGAAGCCATGCGTTTTATTCCCATATTTTCAGCTTTTTATTATTTCAGTAGCTGGACTGTATCCAGATGCAGCTCCTAATGCAGTTTTTAAAACACCTAGAACTGCATGTAGGTACAGTCGTTGAAGGAAGTGATCCATTTCAGGGGCTACAGGGAGCACACTGAAAGGTGGGGTTGTAGCCTGACCACGCAGGGTGTGTTGTAGGAATTGGGTACAAACATCACTGGCAACGTATCCAGCGGGAAGATTAACAGCAAAATCACACAAATGAAAAATGTTTATTGTAACCAACACGTAAGAGATGATTCTTAAAACTGGGCAGCAAAGTTCTGCAGGTCGGTCTCTTTGCAGTCAGAGTTAGATAGTACATCCCATCCACAGGCACAAACCGAGCAGTGTTTCACAGCTGCATCCAGCGAGGAGAACAGGGCCCAGGTGTGCCCAATGTACAAGCTGGGGGCAAGCCTGAAGGGAAATGACATCACCTGAACTTTGCTTAGCTACTGGTGGATAGTGGGACTCATGATTAGGTTTTGTGGCTGAATGATCTTAAGGGAAAGTTGTGACTTGAAGGTTTATTCTGATAAAAAGAGCAGTGACGAGGGTATTATTTAAAAGCAGTGTATTTCAACTGCCCTAGGAATCCAGAGGAGAGTTTGAGGCAAATAAAAAGTGGCAGCCTCACCTTTGAGAGTTTTAACAGACTTGTGGAAGCAACATAACAAACAATGCTGTGGAAAGAGGGTTTAAAGATAGAGCTGTCACGATTTTTTAGAAGCATCTTCTACAAGAAGACTGTAGAGTACACGAGAGCTGTGTGACTCAGCCAGGAGCAAGGTGAAAGGCTGTTTGGAGTGAATGATCTGGGAAGTGTTTTTCAAGGCATCTAAGAACAGAATGAGAGAATGCAACCGAGGCAGGTAAGTCTTTGCTACAGCAATTTATACAGTTAAAAGGGTTAACAGTTCATCTTTTTAGTGGATGTTTAAATTTAATGTAAAACTGTACTGTCGGGTTGCAGTGTACTCTTATTTTAACAGACTAGACGCTGATCTGTGTTGAGCTGTCCCCACCTAGTGGTAAAACAAAAGTGGTAAAAATATGGAGAGAATCGTGGAGTATTTTTTGTTAGCTGTTGTGCTTTTGTAGGGTGCTGTGGAATACCTACGAGGAACAGGACTGATGAAATCTGCTAGAAACGAAAATAAATAAATATGATATTGATTCATTACTAGCTTAGTCTCTTAATGGCTTTTCTCTCTGTATTGCATGATAACTTGCTAGAGAAGTAGTTATTTTAAAATTTCTCTCTTAAAAATACTGCTTGTAGATGTAATTAGCTGGAATACCTGTTTTCTGTACTTGCCTGTCTGTTGATTGAGTGTAAATGGAGCTTTGATGTTTCAAGGAAGGTGCATTTTCTTCTATTATGTAATTTTAAATTCAGCTAACTACATTTTATACCTCCTCTGTAGTAACTCATTTGAATATAATATTGCTTGATACATATGTATTTTGTATACTATATTTTAAATAAAATACTTTCATTTTTAACATAAAAATAATTTTAAGTAATACATTGGTAAGCAACGTACTAGCTCATCAGTGGAGACAGGGGTACAGTCATGGAATTTTGGCACCTTCTTGAGTGCGTGTGTTTTGCCCGCAATCATTTCTATACCTACTTGAGCAATCAGTGCTGGTTCTGCCCCCTACCCCAGTGCAGCTGGGACAGAGACTGTAGCTCCCAGCTCCATTAAGCTAACTGTTGTGACTTTTTAAAGTTCTCTAACGTGAACAGTTATTCACAATAATGTGATCTAAAATTGTAATTTTGTTATTGCTTG
Source organism: Buceros rhinoceros silvestris (assembly GCF_000710305.1). NCBI lineage: Eukaryota > Metazoa > Chordata > Aves > Bucerotiformes > Bucerotidae > Buceros > Buceros rhinoceros. The sequence goes on along the minus strand of NW_010426266.1, from coordinate 6,347 downwards.
ATCTAGATAACTATAATGGGAAAAAAAAAAAAAGGAAGATCTACCTAAAAAAAGTGAGCTTGTCTATCCCATGAAAGCTGAGTTGTGGGGGAGAGATAACGTGATGCTGTCTCTGAATGCCTTGTAAGGATAACGTGGAAAAAGTTATTGAACTGAAGAGCAAAGTTACCCAAGAATAATCTAGCTGTCAATAAATCCAGGTTCCTGACCATTAAGGAGACAAGTGTCTGAAGTGGGCAGCTATCTAGTGACAGCGCAAGGAGGATGATTACTTCAGAGGTGAAGTTTGATGTGTTCAGGGAAGAAAGAGGACATGATTTTCTGTCTTAGTAGGTAGGTGATAGAGTCACAGAATGACAGAATGAATGGTAGTGGTTGGAAGGGACCTCTGGAGATCATCTAGTTCAACTCCCTTGCTAAAGCAGATTCACCTAAATCAGGTGTCACAGCATCACATCCAGGTGGGTTTTGAATATCTCCAGAGAGATTCCACAGCCCCTCTGGGCAGCCTGTTCCCCTCTGTCATCCTCAGAATAAAGAAGTTTTTCCTTCTGTTTGGATGGAATTCCTGTGTTCCTGTTGTGCCTGTAGACTCTTGTCCTGTAGCTGGGCATCACTAAAAAGAGTCTGGCCCCATCTTCCTGACATCCTTTAGATACTTATAAGTATTGATAAGATCTCCTCTCAGTCTTCTCCAGGCTAAACAGTCTTAGCTCTCTCAGCCTTTCATAGCAAGAGAGATGCTCCTGTTCTCAAATGATCTTCATAGCCTGAGCAGAGTAGAGGGGCAGAAGTATCTACCTCAACCTGCTGGCCACAAAGGCATACTGCTGGCTTATGGTTGACTTGTCAATCAGGGCTCCCAGATCCTTCTCTGCAAGGCTGCTTTTCAGCAGGTCAACCTGTAACTTGTACTGACTGGTGCCTGGGGTCATTCCTCCACAGGTGGAGGACCTTACACTTGCCCGTATTGAACTTCATCAGGTTCCTCTCCATCCAGTGTCACAGCCTGTCCATGTCACACTGAATGGCAGCACAGAGTCCTGGTGTATCAGCCACTCCTCCCAGTTTTGTATCGCCAGCGAACTTGCTGATGGTCATTCTGTCCCTTTATCCAGGTCATTGATGAATATGTTGAACCATAGTGTATCCATCACTGACCCCAAGGGAACACCACTAGTTACAGGCCTCCAACTAGACTCTGTGCCACCATTCGTAACCTTCTGATCAGTGATCCTAAGAACGCTTCACTGAACATCTGTCCTGAAACATGGACACAATGTGGTTGTTTTGGTGGAAATTCATCCAATATCTTCTATATCTCTTCTATGCTGAGAAGTGTCTGTCACTGAGATCTTTCGTGTCTTTGTTTTAATCTGTGTCTGTGTAGTTTAGATTGAATTAACATGTTTCAAAGCCATGTTGATCTGTCATTGTGCCGCAAGACACTTTATCTACAGAGCTTTATACTGTGACATATTAAGATACTGAGCTACTGGGGAAGTGTCACAAGGTGTTGCACTAAGCCAAGCTGACGTGTCTAATGATAAGCAAGATAGTCATTAGTTGCTTTAAACTTGCTTACGATTTTAGAATATAACTGCTTTACAAAAGTTCATATCTGTTGTCTTTGTTTCAGTTTTGTTGGGATTTGTTACGTAAATGTGAAATTGCCTAATAATAAATGGAAGAACAGATATTTGTCCAAGTACACAGGCTGGGTGCAAAAAATTATGTGCTGAACCTCAGATTAAATGACAACTTTACATCTTGAAGTAGAAACAGTTATCACCTTTCTGACAAACTCGAACATAAGATAAAATTATATTCTACTCATAGAAGCTGTTTTCTTTGACCGTAAATGGGCTTGTGTGTTAGAAGATGTTCTGCTGCCTTGTTAGATTGAACACTTTTGGCTAACTCTTCAGGGGGAAGGTTTCCTCTGGTAACTGGTCTTTTCTGACCTTTAGCTCTGAATTTTAGACTTATTACTAGTGTGAATATATCTGTGGCAGCTTGGTTGGACAACTCTTAAAGTTTTCAATGTAAATCACCTGAGATTCCTTTCCTAAATAAAAATCTTGTTTGTTTTAATAAGGAAGACAAATACCAAAACTTTTTTTAAACTTTAAAATTACCAGTATTCTTCAGGTGGTGATTTCATAAATTGTAGTAGAATCTTTGAAAAGTAAAAAAAAAGAGGACAAGTTAAAAGCTGTTTTAAATTATTTCTACTGAACATCTAATGAGATTTTTTTCAACCAAAATCAAATTGTATGCTACTAGCTGAGGCAAAATGATATAATGTGGTCTAGCTTGAACTCCGCTCTGGTTACTTTCATATTCTTTTTCTCTAGTACTGATTACTAGTATCTTGTCTGGAGAGATTCTAATGTTTGAAATGATACATTGTTCTTTAATGTCTTAGTATATTGAATTAATTATGATACTCTCCATCTTTTAAGTTTTAGCTGCTGTCATTTTCTGAAGTGTGAATTTGAAGAATGAGCAGAATGTTTTTTCAGCACTTTACTATGCACGTGGGCTTATGTGTCTTGCTCTGGTAGGTGCTTCTCATAATAGCAGTGATATACATAGACCACATTTCCCCTCTGACCGATCTAGACTATTGTGTTGATATACAAATTCAGCAGGTAGCAGATGAAGGCAAGACAAGTCCGTGTGTGCTGGAGGCACTAATGATGGCCTGGCATCGTACAGAAGGCAGGAAGAAGGGACATATATTTTCTTCTCTCTGGAAGAGTTCTGACTATCATTTGCATCCAGATAGTGGTAATGTTATGTTACAGTTTGGCCTTCTCCTGGTTTTCTTCTTTTTCTTTTCTTTTTTTTTCTGCTAACCTTTCAGGTGTTGTTTTCGTTGCTACCCTCTTGCAGTTCAGAAGCATGAAGAATGGATCAGACTTAGATACGAGGGCTTTCTATACAGCTTTATCATTTTCATAATATTTTCCACTGTCTTGCTGGAGACAGAAAGGTACTAACCAAATAAGCCTGCATTTTATAATCAGAGAATCATTTTGGTTGGAAGCGACCTTTAAGATCATCAAGTCTGACTGTTAACCTGTCACTGCCAATTCACCCATAAATCCTGTCCCTCAGCACCACGTCTACACATCCTTTAAATAACTCCAGGGATGGTGACTCCACTACTTCCCTGGGCAGCCTGTTCCAATGCTTCAAAACCCTTTCTGTAAAGAAATTTTACATAATACCTAACCTAAACCTCCCCTGGTGCAACCTGAGGCTGTATCCTCTCATGCTGTCACTATTTACTTGGGAGAAGAGCCTGATCTCCACCTTGCTATAACCTCCTTTCAGGGAGTTGAAGAGAGTGATAAGGTCTCCTCTCAGCCTCCTCTTCTCTGGACTAAACAACCCCAGTTCCCTCAGCTGTTCCTCATAGATCTTGTTCTCTAGACCCTCTACTGGTTTCATTGCCCTTCTTTGGACACATTCCAGCACCTCAATGCCCTTCTTGTATTGAGGGACCCAAAACTGAACCCAGTATTCAAGGTGCAGCCTCACCAGTGCTGAGTACAGGGGCACAATAGTACTCATACTGACCACAGTATTTCTGATGCTGTTGGGCCAGGATGTTGTTGGGCTTCTGAGCCACCTGGGCACACTGCTGGCTCATATTCAGTTGGCTGTTGCCAGCATCCCTAGATCTTTTTCCACTGGGCAGCTTTCCAGCCACTCCTCCCCAAGCCTGTAGCATTGCAAGGGGGTTGTTGTGACCCAAGGGCAGGACTTGGCACTTGGCCTTGTTGAACCTCACACTTCTAGCCTTGGCCCATTGATCCAGCCTGTCCAGATTCCTCTGCAGAGCCTCCCAACTTTCAAGCAGATCAACACTCCCACCTAACTTGATGGTGTCTGCAAACTCGCTGAGGGTGCACTTGATCCCCTCATCCAGATCATTGATAAAGATGTTGAAGAGAAGAGGCCTCAACATTGAGCCCTGGGGGACACCACTTGTGACTGGCCACCAATCGGATTTAACTCCATTCATCACCGCTTTCTGGGCCCGGCCATCCAGCCGGTTTTTTATCCAGTGAAGCATATGCCTGTCCAAGACGTGAGCAGCCGATTTCTCCAGGACAATGCTGTGGGAAACAGTGTCAAAGGCTTTACTGAAGTCTGGGTAGACAACATCCACAGCTCTTCCCTCATCCACTGAGTGGGTCACCTTGCCATAGAAGGAAATCAGGTTAGTCAAGCAGAATCTTCCTTTCATAAACCCATTCTGACTGGGCCTGATCACCTGGTTGTTTTCCTTAAACCAAAGTATACTGAAGTATGCACAACAGCAGATATGTCTGAATAATAGCCTCAAGATCACAGATTATATGCCTCATCAGCTGTTTGGCAGTTAGCTGTTATTCTGTTCTGTGAGTTTGTTTGGTTTTGCTTGTTTTTTTTTTTTCTGCAAAACTCCAGCCACTGCCAAGTTTCCCCACACTCTGGTCTTATCATGTCTTATCCCATTCCAAAACAAAGGCATATTTATAGTACCTTTTAAGACACCAAAAATCGGTTGTTTAGCATAGAGCTGTTTTATGGTTCAGCACAGTTCAAATAGCAAATGATGTCTTCCAAAGAGGCATCCTAATGTGAACCAAGTGTCCTGTGCTCCTGTGAGTTCCAGGTGCTAAGTGGTTGTGGTGGGTTTGATTAAGCAGTCATCATTTCTCCAAAATGGAGAAACCCATCATTTGAAAGTGAGGGGGAAAAACTTCCTTCTGCAAATTTTTATTATAATTTTGCCAAGTGTCTACTGAAGTGAAGGATTCAACCTCACACCTCTCTTACAGACTATGTTCACTAATTAGATTTAGAACACGCAGTACAGACAAATGAAACTATCCTACTATTGATTTACCGCATTTGTCTCTATAGCCTTGTCTCTTGCAGTCAATCCAAGAAAGGTTCAAAAAACCTTGGAGGTAGGGTATAGCCCATTTCAATTGAAGCACTTCGTCTTTCCCACTCTCCTCAAGTCATCCTGAAGTCTTTTATCCTCCCAACCCTGTCCCACTCCAGAACCTCATTCACACAAACCAAAGCGAGTCTCCAGCTTCCTCCTTTTTGTCTTTGGCTCCCCTTCTGTCATTCTGACTGACCTTGAGGCTGTCATTTTATTCTAAACTGGCTTCTTGTCCTACTTCTGGGAAGAATTTTGAGAGGTGTGGAATAAGCTGCATATTTCACACGCTGACAGAATATGATTCGCAAGTTAGATGACTGAGATTATATGGGGGCAAGGGAGGAACAGATTTATGGCAGGGCAAGTCCCAGGCAATCATAACTTCTGTCCTCACTGTTTGCTCAACTCATGAGACGAGTAACATTGAGCCTCAACCCCTTTGATCTCTGTAACACTATCTTTCATTTGGCCAAATGAGAATTGCTTTAAGGGGATCTTAAGCATTAATATGTCCTGTGAGCATCTGCAAATTGAGTTTTTACCCACTTCTACATTTACCTTCCAGCAGAGTCATAGTTTAAACAGAACTATTAGTTTGGGAGGTTTTTTTTTTTTAGACTATATATATTCATGTAGTCATGAGTAATGATACCTCTATAGATATAATGATTTGGGTAATCTTGTTAATATGCATGATGGACTTCTTCAGTAGAAATCGACAAGTCAGATAGGAATAGTTTTGAAGGAGTCATTAATGCCTTAATGCGTTAATGATCCATGTATAATGGAGTCCCTTCATAGTCACTGACAGGCATCATAATGGTCTTAGTACAGAAAAATGGATGTACCTCCTCTTTCATTTTATCCTGAAGTCAGTCCTCTTCCTTATATATAAGGCTGCACAGTATATATAAACTGCACAGTAAAACTAAAAACTTATGTGAAACCTGAAGTCACAGGTGAGATACAACAGAGTAGTAGTTCATAGGTGTGTGGAGCAAAACAAAAGCTTTCAAAAGACTGCAGCCTACTACTAACTGAAATGTGGAAAGTTTGAGTTGAGCTACATTAATATTGTTATGTAGGGTTTGCAGTGTGACACCACACACAAATAAAAGCTGAGTAATTTTGTTAGATTTTCTAAGAAAAATTGGAAACAAATGTTAAATAGAGAATATTGAATAGATAGCAGCAGCCTTCTTATCTATTTAAAATATTAAATTGTATAAAATACTTAAAATTTAGGGTGTTCTTAATCAGTATTTCTAAAGCAAGTACCAGTAGGTCTCCCTTTTTGTACACAGGGTATCAGAGATTATTATATTGGAGACCAATAACCCATCCCCTCTGAGTTCAGTACTGGTCATTTGTGGAAACTTATTGTGATATTTAGCAC
>NW_010426265.1:2511-3823 GCF_000710305.1 Buceros rhinoceros silvestris | reverse complement strand
GCCTGCATTTTAAATTTATTATTTCTTACCACAGTGTGTCAGAGATGCTTATATTTCCTAATAATTGCTAGAAATAAAATAGTTAAATGACTCTTCTAGTATCACTCAAAGCTAAGTACGTTTTTATTATGAGTTTCACAAAAAATTTCTTACCTAGCCTTTGGTACACAGGTGAAAGCCTGCACACAATACATGTAATACATGTACTTAGTTTCCTTTCAGTGTTATCTCAATCTAATTTAGTTTTCCTTTGTATGTGCTCTGAAAGAGTAACTGACAAAAGCTGTCATTTCATAGACTGCATCTCGCACTCAGAAGTAAAGCAGACTTTTTCTGCTCCTAGAAGACAACTTTCCAAACATGGTGGAATCTTTCCTTGTTGTTCCATATTGCAGCACTGTTCACCTGGGTCAATACTTTACTGGTCTAACTTGGGTTTAAAATTAGTGTGACAACCAGGCACCATCATCGCTATACCACTTCATTGTATAAATAAATTATTGTCACAGAAATATTCTAGATATTGAGATTTTTTTAACTTGCCATTAAATCATTGTATAATAATTACAAACAAATTAATACATAGATCATAGTTGTAGTACATGGTATAACACATGGTTATTTGTGTGCTGCACACCAATCTGAGTGCTGGATGTGTAACTGGAGAACAAAAACAATAATTTGCCCAGACAGACATAGCTAAAAAGGACTGTTCTTCCTGCTAAATATAATTTGCTAGTAAACTAGTAGACAAGGTGCAGATTTAGTTTTTTTTTTTTACATAACGCACCAAAATTAGGGTGAAATATTAAAATAAAGTGTTGAACTTGGCTCTCTTCGTTTGTAAACGAGATGGGAACTTAGAAGATCCGTGCTCCCAAGGTGTGTGATCTGAGAGAGGTTTTTCTCTTCAAACAACTCCCCACACAAGCTGTAGAGCTCACAGGCTTTGCACAATCTGTGTGACATAACAAAAACCTTGAAAATTAAACAAATAAAGTAACTTGACTTGTTTATTTTCCATTGATGTGAGAATTAGACTGATACTGGGCTTTAGCAGGAGAGAGGGAGACAGGAACATGATTTCTGTGCCCCTGGTTGTTTCAGGGGATGGTTTTAACCTCCTGACAGACAATCCCAAGACTTGGTCGGAGCACTGGTAGGGTGCAGATTAGTGAAAGCTGATTGGCACCAAGCACTAGCCCTTCCTGTGTTTCTGGACGTGACCACTTACAGCTAATAAGCTTATAATAATTTCTCCTTAAGCACAGGTGGTGTAACTAGTAGCAAAAAAAAAAAAAAAAGAGAAAGG
>NW_010426265.1:0-2466 GCF_000710305.1 Buceros rhinoceros silvestris | reverse complement strand
TAAACAAAGTGGGTTTAACAAGTAGCAAAAAAAAAAAAAAAAGGTAAGGAGCTTAAATACAAAGAAGGTATGGGGTGAATTGTGGTGAAACGTGTGCTGTGTGTGGTGATCAGTTGTCTGGCTTTTTTGCATGGAATCTTGTGCCCGTCCTGGTCCCTGATGCTGATATGCCTATTTATACATCAGCTGTAGGGGAATCGGAGACTGAACTCCACTGAGAAGCATTACTCATCTCGCCCATTACAGTAAAAAAACTTGCTATCAGCCATAAATATCAAGACTTTTGATGGCTTCTTATAAATTCTGCACAGGAATTTTTTATGACGTATAGGCACATTCCGTTTTACTGTTCTGAGGACTCCATTTGCTCAGAGGAATGTATTTCATTTGGTCTTCCAAATGATTTTATATTTTGAAAGTTTAAAAAATTCTCTTCTCTAAACCAGATTGCTTTGCTGTGGGTGATTTGATTGGAAAATAGCACATGCCTCCCCACCTAATTTCCATTTGTTACCTAAATGGAGTGAATTCAGCTTGGAGAGGCTTGGGAAGAAGAGAGGGATTTAAAATGATTCCCCTTTAATTAATCCCAGAAAAATTCTGCAATTCTGTTTTTCTTTATGCACACCATATGTCTTTTAATTCTGTTTAATTCTGATTGATAAACAAAAAATCAGGTAGTTTTGGGTTTTGGTTGTTGGGGTTTTTTTCCTCCCCACAATGATACTTTGGTTTGTAAATAGTCAGGTTTTGGGTTTACCTCATTTTAGCACGTGCAGAATAAGGAGTGTAGTTTGTGATGGGGTTTTTTTTGTCCTTTAAAAAACTTATTTCTGTAAAGGAAACATTCCAACAGTGTCGTTAGTTAAATCTAGCTTTGAAGCACTGACCTTTTATGAAATAGTAAATATTAAAAATAATAAAATACTAATTATTATAAGCCAGTTGTGATAATATTTTTTTCCCTGTAAAGTATACATCTTTGATTTGTTTAAACATCATGTTATTTGAAGAGAGTAAGCTCCCTCCATGGCAGTTTATAGTATGTTCTCTCCTTGGGGAAAAAGAAAAAGAAACGAACACAAGCAAAACAAAGTAACAACCCATGGCTTATTTCTTTGGTATCTTTCTTGGTTAACATGTAAAGATCTTGGCTCCTTCTACTTCGGTGGGCAGCTGAACAGATAATTTATGCAAGTTATATGCTTGTAAGTCCATAGCAGACTGAGACAACATAAGAACTCCAACCTGAATAATAAAGAACATTCTGATCTTACTCCAAGAAAGCATTTACACATAATCTTTACAGTTAAGAACATAAATGGAGCCTTGGACTTAACATTAGGTAAGACAGTTCAGAGAACTGCAAGATTAAATATTTAATCCAAAGCATTACTGTTGTGGAGTTAACTAAGAAATAAACTGTGTTCCTACAGTGGTACATTGTCATAAATACTCTCATATTTATGTATCTGTTTGGGGCTGCAATTAAACAGTTTTCTATACAAAGCTCTTTGCATGTTTATGTTTTATTTAAAGTATTTTTCAGAAGTTAAAGTGAAATATAAACACCAGGGAAAGCACCACTTTTTACCTCACGAAAATATAAGAGGACATCTTAGATTTCCTAGAATTTTAAATGTGTCTCAGTTGTATTTTACGTAAATGTTGTGTTTTAACCCAGCTGACAACTAAGCACCATGCAGCCAGTCGCTCATTCCACCTCTGTGGGATGGGGCAGAGAATTAGAAAAAAGGTAAAACCCATGGGTAGAGATAAAGGCAATTAAATAGGATGAAGAAGGAAGGGAAAATAACAATACTACTAATAAAAGAATATACCAAATAAGTGATGCACAGTGCAGTTGATCACAACACACCGGCTGATGCCCAGCCAGTCCCCAAGCAGCAGCTGCCACCCCCCAGTTTTTTTGTTTGATGTGACATCATACAGTATGAAATATCCCTTTGGCCAGTTTGGGTCAGCTATGTTCAGCTGCGTTCCCTTCCAGCTTCTTCTGCACCCACAGTCTCCTTGCTGGCAGGGCAGCATGAGAAGCACATGGCTTAATGTAAGCACTGCTCAGCAACAACTAAAACATCAGTGTTGTATCAACTTTGTTCTCACCCTAAATCCAAAACACAGCTCTGCAACAGCTATTAGGAAGAAAATTAACTCTATCCCAGCTGAAACCAGGACAATAACTTCAGTCCTAGTTGTGTACCTTCTTCTGGTAATGTCACTGTAAGTAGAATCATTCTTTGTAAAATTAATTATTTTCTGATTGAACTGTTCACAAGGTGTCATAAAATGTACAATTCATATAATAGTCTGTTACAACTACTACTACTTCCTTCAAGTTCACTCTGGTATCTGATACAGTCTCCAAGAAATTCTTAGTGTAGAAGAGGACAGCTTTCTTCATCTCTGCTCAGCAGATCCTGACTGCTCTGCCTGTAGAGACAG
>NW_010426264.1:23565-78744 GCF_000710305.1 Buceros rhinoceros silvestris | reverse complement strand
AATAATAATAAATTATTAATTATTAACAATAATTATAATTATTGTTATTATTATTGAAGGTATCATAGGGCAGATAAGATACTGCCCTGAAAAATTCAGAGGTCTATTTGATAGCTATGGATATGCATAGACTTCCATATTTCAAAGCAGAAAAAATTTCAAGATCTCAGGAGAATGAAAACCTCTGAAAGTGTCTCTCTCAGTGACTAAAAACAAAGTTGAATTTCTAGTTTAGATTAAAGCTCTAACTTTGCCACTTTATATCCTAAATGTCGGTGTGATGAGCATGGGCTTTGGTGCATTGTCTTTTTTTTTTCTTTTGATGATTTTCTTCACAGACATGGATTTTGTTAATAAAATGTATTACGATATCATGTAATTTTGTTATTTTGACCCTTTCTGGAAGGTATTATTTACAAACCTACTTGTTAGGTAACTTGTTTATAAAACCCTCTTAAAAGTCTGCAGTTATGCAAAAGGGTGTTATGATGCAGCAATAAACCAGAAGGTTAAGCAGCATCTTCATTTAAATTCAGCTGCCATAACCTCATTACACTAATATTTAATTAAAACTAGGTTATCTACATTTCTCTCTACTGTACTGATTCCATCTGAAATGTCATTGATACTGATCCTCTAGAGTAGTTTCACCTAAAACAGAGCTGCACCCAACAACATCAAATGAGGTTAAGGTCTATGATTTCTACGACCACCTTAATACACAAAAGTTCTATTTTTTTGTGCTTGATGATGTGAATATTGCATGAATTTCTAATTTTGCAGCAAATTATTGTACAAATTGTCTTCTGCTGTTTAACTTAAATGTGCTTAAGACTCTCCCATTTGGTTAGTTAGATAGTAACTGCACCCTTTTTGATCAGCTTGATTTATTTGTTCTTGTGGTCATATCATAAACCTGTAAGCACTCAGTTTCCCAGGCTGAAGTGACATGCTTATAATGACATTAAAATATTTTATTTTGAATAGACAAAAAAGATATTCCTTAATTTAAAGGATAACTTTCAATCCTGGGGGAGTTTCTTTTTGAAACTCATATGAGAAGGAGAAAAAAATGTTAATTGAATCTTCTCATTTACACCTTCCATCTGTTTTCATTCCAGCTGCATCTGCTTAGATACTTGAGAAGCAGGCCAAGCTAACATTTAATGGTTTCAGATTATTACTGTAGTAATTTAATAAAATTGCTACAAGTAGGAAGTAGAACTGGAAAGCGAGCTTACACCTTCATATTAAATAGAGAAGGTTTGAAAATACTTTCCTTGGCTTATCAGAATAAGTTGAAAAAAAAAAACCCTAAACCATATTTCTTTCCACAGGGAATTAGTCTCTTTTTTTGAGCTATGTAGCACTTTGGCCTTTGTTTTCAAACAGTGCTTCTTATCAAGAATTAACTATTTTGTATAGATTTTTTTTCAAACAAACGCTATGCGTAATTTAATTTAATTTTTTTCCAGAGCTGACAGTTCTGTCTTTTTCTGTTTTCTTCTTTTTCTTTTCTAATTCTGTAAATATTAATATATTTTTATCTTTTGGATATACTCTTGCCGTCTGCAGGGTGTGTGAAGATATATGATAGGATCAGACTTTTTTTAAAAGTGTTCTCCATCTACCTTAGTGAAAACTAACCTTCTTTTCAGTGCATTGATTTATTGTTGTAACTGCAGTGACTTAATGATATAAGTGAAACATATTGTTTAAACTTAGTAAAGGATATTTCTTCCTTTCTAAATCTTCCTTTTTTAAAAAAAAATTGTTATTCTCCTATGGAGATAGATAAGCTTTCTGCTAGAAAAATAATTATAGTTTCCTAAGAGAGAAATTTCACAGACAAGATTTACCTTATCCAGCTTTATCCATCTAACAGTTAATTCTGTTGATTCTCCCTTTAGCAGATAGTGAGAGACAGACACGATTAGCAAGTAACTCGTTCCACCTATGGTTCATGCTATAACACAGAATAAAATATTTACATATACATACATAAATAACTGTAACTTATATGTCTAATATAGCTAAGTCAGGCTGGGATTATTAATATTTTTCTATCCTGTGGTAACTCCTCAGAGCAAAATATGTCTTGTCCAACATGAAGAGAACGTTTGTGAATGTACTGAAGGCCTGCTGCCTAACTCTTGCTTGCTGTGATGAGAACTGTGCTGATGAAAAGTTTGCTACACTTGATGGAAGGAATTTTGCTCTGCAAAGAAATTGGGTGTTCTTACAGAATGTCCTGTGTGAGAAACAAAAGGAGGAGAAATTGTGGGAGAGTTAGAGGCCATAAAGAAGTCAACAGAGGGGTCAGTGAGGTTAACATTACCAGGTGCATGCATAAAAAATGGTGAAAATTAATGATGGCTGTTTTGAGACCGTTTATCATTTTAGTCATGCAAGGATGGAAACATGTATGTCTTAATGGCCTGTGAAGGAGGACAATAGTATCCTTCATCTGTTGGGGCTCAGAGGTTTATGATCTGAAAGACAACTCAAAGAACCCAGATATGTAACTAAAGCAAAAAAAAATTAACAAACTAGTCACTTTAGCAGATTTTCTGTCAAAAGTTGGTAATATGAAAAGAAAGTGGTAGTGAAATCTCGAAGATCAAGGTTGATGTCAAGATTACAGGGAGCATGCAGATGAGGCAGTCGATAGAATTGCAAATGATGATGCTTTTCTTGCACTTTTGTTGCAAACATTTAGCTGAATGGTTTGGAAGTCACAGACTCTGCCTAAGATTGAACAAAAGGAATGTTGCCAAATTATTAAAAATGTCAAATGAGATGCAGCTTTGAGGATCATTGGCACTAAAGTAGAAGGTAAGGTTAACAGTATAGTGTAGCTAAGATAAGTAAGGAGGGATAGAAGATTGCTGAGTGCCAAGGAATCCATGTGTAATAGTTCTTTTCCTTTTCTCCCTATCTTTTTCTTTGAAACCAAGTTCTCTGTCTTCACCTGGGAATGAATATTTTTCTGTTCTATATTTTATCCTGTTCTGAAAACCCGTCCTTTAACTGACTATATTGAAGCATTACTAATTATTCTATAATAAGGTATAATTATGTAGATTGTTTTCTAAACAGATGCATTTCTACATATCTTTGACATTTAGTTCATAGCACATAACTGGTCACAATGCTAAACACATAGTGTAGATCTACAGAAAAGAGTTTGAGACTGACTCAGTATTAAGGATCAGCATCATGAATGGAGGTATGATCAAACAATCAAATCATACTTTATAAGAAAAAAAAAATTAGAAGATTTGGGGTTTTTCTTCAGAAAGATTTTTGAAACCCAGTAGCTGAACTATCAAAACAACACAAACCCCCAAATTTAAATGAGGACGTATTTTTGTCACAGCTCAGATTCTGGGTGGTTTTAGTGTTATTTACATAAATGAAAGTAGTATGCCTTCAGAATGTCAAAACCTCTGTGCAAGTGAAACTGTGACATTCTTTGAATGCTTCTGTTGTCTGATCCTGTGCAGGCTACCTTCTTGCACAAAGAGTCAAGTCAGGAAGGGAAGGTAGACAGAAAGTCCGTGAGGGCACCCTTAGTGAAGGGTATATGGGAAGGAAAGATAAAGAAAGAAAAAGAAAAGGAAAAAGAGAAAATATTAGAAAGCGAAGCCAGAGGTTATTCTTTGTGATTACTAACAAATCCCTCCTTTGCCATGCCTCTTCCTTGTTTAGACTCCTATAAGGAGATGTGCCAACCTTGAGCTTTTACATAAATGCTGCAGAGGGCTTGTATTTTTGCAGAGATGATACCTTGCTCCTGTTTACTGAACCGTAGTCTTTGTCTGACTGACGGAAAAGTAACGAAGGATTGACAAGGCTTAGCAGGAGAAGAGTCCTGCTACAGCACTTCTGATGTTATTTATGTTAAGGTCACTCTTAGAAACCTCCATTCTTCTTCTTCTCACCAGGTGCATCAATGCTGAATGCAGAAAAGTACCTCTTAAATGAGCTGCCCCTTTTGCTTTCTGTCCTTTGGAACAACATTTATCAAAGGATGTCACAGAAGAGGAAAAAACTAGAGAAAAAAAAACCAAACTGGTGGAATTCTGAGATTCACAGTCATGCCCATAATTAATTTCATTTGTTTTACATATCAAATATCCTTCATATATATACACAGAGCAGGAGTCACAAAGATAATCTTCTGGACTGTAAAAAAACATGCTACTAATGAAGGACTCTATTAAAATTAAGCAGAGACCTTAAAATAATCTTCCCATTATTTTCATATGTTGTAATCAATTCATACACCATCTTTCAAGTGGTCTTTGATATTTGAAAAACCTAAATGCATCTTTTAAATCTCTATTGTTCCTGATAACAATAATCAGAGCTATCATTATTTTGAAACTGATAGTTATATTCTTACTAAGCATTAGCCTCTCGCACCTTCAAAACAAATAGAGTGATTATTATCACAATCTTACATCACAGGCAGAAATTCTTCATAACAGTTTTTATAATAAGTATATATCCAGTAGAGTTTTGATGTCTAGCTGAAAAAGAAATAGGAAACCAGCTGTTCCAGAACTGACATTGGGAATAAGAGAAGATTATATTTATATTTATATTTTTTATTCATTATATACTTATACACATATTTATTAAGAATTATCTAAGAAATACATGTATTTTATGGCTGGGTTCAAGCTGAGAATTGCATGCTAAAGTACCAGGCAACATAGAAAAGCTGTTTCTACGACAATTTCTGTTAGGAATAAAGCTAGTGTTTATTTCCCTTTTGCTTGTTTTCGTTGGCTGGATTTATTACATTTAAGAGTAAGAACTTTCATTTTGAATTTTGCAATAGCAACTCAAGAAATTTTAAATAGTACCAGAGTTTCACCAAGGTTCTTATGTGAAAACTGAAGGTTATATACATTTGCAATAACCACGAAAAGCTTTAACATTCTGTTTTCTCTTTTAGCTGCAAAAAGAAGTGTCTGTGAGGTACAAAATATCATGATTGCTTTGATGTTTCATGTGTGTCTCACCTGGGGTGGTGAAATAGTAATGTTCCTTTGCTGTGCAAAGCAGGAAGGAGGCTGTTTGCTGTGGAGGTGGGGAGTGGGGGCTCCACCTTCCCTCCTGCCTCTGTGGTGCTTTGTTTGTCTGCATTTTTTTGGTGTTTTGTTTTCCCGGTGCAGGGTCTCATCCTCTCTTTCCTAACAGTTGTATTTCAAAGTCAGTGGGAATTTTCTCCAGGCACGTACTAGCTTGAGCTGGCACCTTGCCAGCAGGTAATCCTATTCTCTTCTTGTGATGTTATATTGCTGCTGTTTTTATTATTCACACTATTATAGCACTTTACTTTGCTAGGTGTTTACAAGCATTTTAAAAAAACCCAAATCTGAAGGTACTGCCTCTCCTCATACCATTCCCCTGTGCCCAGCTGCTCTACTTTTCTTCGTGCCTCAAATGCTCTTTTGCAGGAACTGTAGAGACATCTGGCATGAGACCACAAGAAAATATAGCATTGTGAGTTGTGTTCTGAAGGTGCAAGTGCTGTCCAGAAACACAAAGGTAAAAATGGTTTGAAACAATCCCATGCTTTGTCAGCAGAAATTCATTCCCACGGTGCTCATATATCTTATGATGCACACCATAAACTAACAATTTATTTTCATTTGCTTCCTGAATGTTTTTTTCTGTTTTCTTTTCTCCTTTACTCTTTTTGAGGAAACTGTAGTACAAATTTAAAGACAGGACATTCTTGAACAATTTACCATTTCTGTTTCATTAGTCTTCTTTGGCACTGCATTGATTTCTTTCATGTGGCTCTAATGCTTAACTCCAAATAGATCTAATAAAAACATGTGAAGGGAGATGGGCTTGAAACAAGCCCCATATAAACATGTCCTGAAAACATGCTTTGGATCCTGTTCCAAATGCTACATTTGGTAGCTCACCTCAGTGTGCCACCCCACACATCCTGCTTATCCTGCTCTGATGACATAACAACAGGAGAAAGCTCACAGGACCAGCACATATTCCTGTAATTTGTAGGGCAGGTCAAGCCATGGCAGCAAAATTGCTGTGAAGGTTGCTCCTCAATATGGGCACTGATCAGCCAAATATTTAGGCACAAGCTTAATATTATAGTTGTCCCTAAATTAATTTCTTTGACTAAAGCACTTACAGAATGACCGATAGCAGAGCACATGCTTATCTTTCTTGGACAAGAAGTACGGTCATGGTTGAATTATGGTCCTATTCTTACACGACTGGAATTTTTAGGAGAGAAGCAGCACCAGCCAAAAAATGCCCAGTCAGCCTTAATTGGCCTAAACTACCACCTGATTCTGAAATCCTGTAAATGTGTACATTGCTCATAAAAATGTGTATGGTCATGCTGAAAAAGTCATTTAAAATAACAAATGACTTAGAAATAAATGAGATTATATTATTTGGCAGAATGAAAAAAATTCGTAGAGCAATCCTGCTTCCAAAAATTCATTGGCTAGAGTTAGTGTTCATATTGGATGATCTGAGTCTGCTGGTAAGCGGAAGGAATTTTAAACAAATCTTTGCTGGTTCTAGGTGGTTTTAATGCTATACTCAGCTATTCATAAGGTGATTGAACTCTGTGTATGTACATTACTACCGTTAAATTTTAAGAAATAGAACTAATTAATCTTTATTTTTTTCCTTAAGTTCCTTTTAATTTGTCTGGAATTTTTTGAGCATCCTGTGTCTTATGAATGTCTAACACCTGCCACACTGCTAACTGGTAAACCAAACATAGCAATATGATGATATATACATGTACTGCTTTCCAAAATGAAAAGAACTCTTTCTTTTCAAACCTCTCTGCTGCACAACCCTTTCATTCGTTGTGGAACAATTTTTTTTTTCTGTCATATATTCTTACTAATGCTATTATGTCCTGACTGTATGCTTGCAAGCCAAACAGAGACAGATTGTAGCAGGACCCTGAGCCGTTATTGTATGCAGTCCTCCTACACACAGTCCTGTTAGAGAGCTTGCTGTTTTGCAGGAATGAATTTCTGCTGACAAAGACCTAATACACTTAACACTGCAGAAGTCCTTCCTTACCCTTTGGCTCATGTGGGTGGGTTGTCAGTGCTCCAAGAAAATTTGCTAGGTCTTAGTAAGGTCAGAAAACGACACTTTTACCTATTTGACTCTTACTTCAGCATGATGTGGTAACAATCTGTCTGTAACTGCTTGAGGTTTAGAATTATTTGAGGAAATTGGTTTTGCTTTACTGTCAGTTGCTTAGCTTTGCAATTCTATAAAAACCTCTTCCTATACCTTTGCTTTTAACATAGATAAAGCAAAATTCCTTGAAATCCAAAATAAGACCAGTCTGTAACACTACCAAGATTTTTTGAAAACTCTTCTAGTATCATCTCTTTGCATTGAATCAAAGACAATCATGAGGCATGCAGATGTGGCAACAGTCAGTGCTGAGGCTGAGGATTTTGTGGGGTATGGGGTGGGAGGGTTCAAGTTCCCAGAGAATATGAAACCCAAGGAAGAGCAGAGTGACCCACCAAGCGCCATCAGCTCTCATGAGAAAGGCTGATGTGGCTTGGGCATTGTCAGCAGCAGCTGGGGGAGCTGCTCTAGGGAGTGTGAGCAACTAGGAGCGCTATGAACAGAGCCTGCAAACAGGGATCAAGAGGACTCAGAGATGGCACTGTGTTTGTGCACAAGGATGTGTGAGAAGAGCCAGGAACCCTGCCTGTAGGCCGACAGGCCAGGGAAGTACTCTAGGGCTCTGCCAGGATGGTGGGCAGTCACCTTAGAGTTAAAACCAGTGTTTTTACAGGGAAAGCCCATGAGATGTCTGCATGGATGTTCTTCTCTTGTCTCACTCATCTCCAAACCAAAACAGCTCCCAAAACAAAGGAACTTTCCCATCATTTTTTCCTCTCTTAAATAATTTATTGCAGAGGCTATGATTCTATTGTCTTTGCCCAGACATGGATCAGATTGGAGCTGGGGAACTTCGTGAAACTTCTTACAGGAACCACACCAGCAGCCCCCTTCCCTGCTACCAAAACTCTTCCAACACAGGTATCCAAGGAGGCAATGCTCATGCCATTGCAACCAACTGGGGAATAAGCCAGGCCAACCACAGCTGCAACCAATATTTCTTAGTTGTCTCCCCAGATGAGAACCAGAAGATCAACCACTTCAAGTGTGTGTAAGCCAATGCAAGCAGCCAGGAGATCAGACAGGGAGCTGTTTGACCAAACATTAAACTAGAGCTGCACACCCAGTCAGACAGTTATTATTTCATAGGAATAAACACAATATGATGGGAAAACTCCTATGACTGGAGGATCACAATGGATGAACATAGGCTATTTTGTAAAGATAGGGAAAAAAAGAGGTAAAGGAGTTGCACTCTATGTTAAGAAGAACCTTGAATGTATAGAAGTCAAGCACAGTGATTGTGGAAGCTGTATCAGATGCCCCTGGGTCAAGATCAGATCTCCAAGGGGAATCTTAACAGTAGGCATCTGCTACCAATCTCCAAACCAAAATGATAAGGCCAACGAAGCCATATTTGAGTCACTTAAGCAAGCTCTGGGTAACAGAACCTGGTTCTTATAGGTGACTTCACCTACCCAGGTGGGAAGAACACTACAGCAGCTCACATGCCATCAAGTTCCTGGATGCATAGAGGACTGCTTTTTAGTACAAATGTTAGATATGAAAGCCATCAATGTGGAACTGCTGGACTTGCTACTCACAAACCAAGAAAACCTGCTCTGTAACATCTCAGTTAGTGATAGCCTTGGCTTCAGTGATCACAGTATTTTGGAGTTTGGGATGCTCCTGAGCAGGCTGAAGGTTAGTACTAAAACAAAGGAGTTTAGAAACTTCAGCTCACTCAGACCTCAGCTGGGTAGGACTTTATGGAGGATGAAAGAGCTAGTGAGTACCAGGACTTTTTCAAGAACACTCCCCTGGAAGGACAGAAACACTTCGACTCCTTGAAATGCAAGGGAAGTAGGCACTGCAAGAGATGCCCTTTGGTTTGACTGTGAGCTTCTGAGTCTGCTCAAAACCAAAAGAGAAGGGTACCAGGGATGCACAAGAGGATGAAAACCTTCTGAAAACTACAAGGGCATGCAGAGATGCGGTTAGAAAAGCAAAATTTCAGCTTGAATTGAGATTGGCCAAAGATGTCACAAACTACAGGAAAGGTAGTAAACATGTAAACAGCAAGCAGAAACGGAAGGAAAATACTGGCTCACCATTAAACAGAAGAGGTGAAATAGTCACCAACGATGCTGAAAAGGCAAAGGTTCTCAACCTTCTCTGTCTCTACCAGCACTGTTGGGCCCTGGGCAAACAAAAATCCAGGTCCATGCAAACACAGGCCTGTTGTCAGTGAAGGAAGAGTTGCTATGTGAACTACCACAGAAGCTTGAACCCTACAAATCGGTGGTCCCTGACAGTATTCACCTGAGGGTGCTGTGGGAGCTGGGTGACTTCATTGTGAGGCAACTCTCTACCATCTTTGATAAGTTCTGGAGATCAGCGGTCATACCAGAAGACTAGAAGAAGGCAGATGTCACCCCTATCTATGAGACAGTCTGAAACGAGGATCCAGGAAATTACAGACCCATCAACCTTAGTTCAACCACTGGGAAAGTTATGGAACAAATCCTCCTGGAGGATATCACTAGTCAAATGAAGCCCATGACAACAAAAAGCCAGCATAGATTCACCAAGGGCATATTGTACTTGACATACCCAATCACCTTCTATGACCAACTAACCTGCTCAGTTGATGTGGGGCAAGTGGTGGACTCCGTCTACCTCAATTTCTCCAAGGCTTTGGATTCAAAGTTTCCTAGAGAAACAGGTCTAGGCATGTGTTCTGTAAAGTGGGAACTGGCTAACAGGCTGTACTCAGACAATGGTAGTAAATAGCTCTTTTTCAAACTGTTACAAGCAGGATCCTCTAGGCATCAGTATTGGGCCCAGTGTTGTTTAATCTTCGTAAGTGATCTGGATGATAGGATCATGTGTACCCTGATGAAGTTTGCTGATGATACCAAACTGATTCTGGAACCGGACACTTTGGAAGGGAGAGCCACCCTGCAGGAAGACTTGGATAGGATGAAAGAGTGGGCTAACAAAAACCTTATGAAGTTTAGCAAGGACAAACATAAGGTCTTGAACCTGTTAAAATGAAGCCCAAGAGAGCAGCACAGGCTTAGACCTACCTGCCTAGAGAGCAGCTCCATGGAAAGGGACCTGGGGGTTCTGGAAGACAACAAGGTCAATATGAGTGAAAAGTGTGCTGTTGCAGCAAAGCCAGTAGGATTCTGGCTTGCATCAATAAGGGCATCATCAGCAGAAATAAAGAAGTCATCACCACACTCTACTCAACATTTGTCAGGTCATACCTTGAATATCCTGTTCAGTTTTGGTCCCCACTATAAAAAAAAAGCTTTGACAGGCTGGAGAGGTGCCAGAGAAGGGACGCATCAATAAGGGCATCATCAGCAGAAATAAAGAAGTCATCACCACACTCTACTCAACATTTGTCAGGTCATACCTTGAATATCCTGTTCAGTTTTGGTCCCCACTATAAAAAAAAAGCTTTGACAGGCTGGAGAGGTTCCAGAGAAGGGACACAAAGATGATCAAAGGACTGGGAAGTTGCCACATGAGGAAAGTCTGAGAGAATTAGGTTTGTTCAGCATTGAGAAAAGAAGGCTGCATGTTCCAGTATTTAAAGGATGACCTCAGAGAAGATGGAGACTCCCTATTTACAAGGAATCACACAGAAAAGACAAGGGGTAATGGGTTAAAGTTAGTTTGGGAGAGATTCAAGTTGGGCAAAGAGGAAAATTTTTCACAATGAGAACAATCAGCTGTTGGAATAATCATCCCCAGAGAATTGGTGGGTTACCCTAACCCTAACCCTAACCCTAACCCTAACCCTAACCCTAACCCTAACTCTTACCAACATCAGATACTTTAAAGATGTGCCTTGGACAGGGTGCTGGGCCATCTTGTCTAGACCATGCTTTTGCCAAGAAAGGTTGGATACTTGAGGAGCTTTCCAACATGGTGTTCTATGATCCTATGAAAGAAAGTCTCAGATAATCCGATAGAATATTTTCAATTTCTACTCATGTAGTTAGGAAAGCACATCCAATTGTCGGAGATATCTTTGTATGTACATACATAAACTACAAATGTCATATATTTTTATAGGCAGACAATATATATATTGTGTAAAAAGTTATAGCTAATTTCTGTAGCATTGTTTTTCTTTCAAGAGTCTTTCCAGATTAATTAGGCAAAATCTGGATGCCATGTCAATTTAAAATATTGACTATAATTCAAAATCACACCTTTTTTCCCTCTCATATTTATGATCAGAATCTACTGATTCCTCTCTTCTAGAGTGTTCAAAAGGTACTGTTTATTAAAAACAAATTAAATCATTCAAAAAACATGAAATGGGCTCTTGCTTCTCCTTGGTATGTTCAACTTGCTGTATAAATTCAGATTTTTTTTCAAACTTTCCTTGAGATTTTAACTTCCTGCCTGGCAACTGCTGGCTCCTGAAGTGCTGAGCACAGCACTTGCTGAGAACCAATAAAAAGTCAAAGACTTGATGTCAGGCTCTCTTAGACTTATTCAATCACTGTGAGTGGAAAGGAAGACAGATTTTGATTAAGACCGGCTAAACCGATCAATAAAGTCCTTGAACTTGCATAAGTCACTACTGGCTACTTTTAATAACAGTGATAGCCTGTACTTCAGAAGAAATATCCTTACATTAGTACCCTTACATACCAGACATACATGTGGACAGTGACTGAATACATATGTATGCTCCTGCAAGAGGGTGCACTTTAATTCTTAATATTGTACTGCTGTTGCTGTTGGGAAATATAATTCTAGCTAATTTCTTTTTTATTGAATCTGTGGGAAAGCTGCATTCTAAAATGACACTCAGATAGCTATATATAAACATAAAAGGAGACTAAATGTGCAGTGAGCAGCATGACAACTTTGCAATGTGCAATTTTCACTAATTCCATACTTGATATACTAGTCCAAGTTCAGAAAGGGGATAAGGTGAGGGTTGAGGTGCACTACTTCAGGATCCTCTGGATCTGTTGGATATGACTTAAACAAACAAGAAATTACTTTCATTGATTAAATGTAGATTGAATTAGTAGGAAAAAATGACAGGCCCTGCTAAGGTTGTGTCCCCTAGTCATTGTTTAACTCAGACTGACAGATTCAATCTGCTCAGCCCAAAGGAAGGCCAAAGATGTCACTCACGGACTCTGCACAATGCTACAGCAGTAGAAGAGCAAAATCGAAAAGTTGCACTTTATCAACTCACAGCCTGGAGCCACTGTTCTCATTCGGGTTGTGTTAGCAGAACAATGAGCTACAGCAGGCGTAAGGCTGCCCCGCATAATAATTATAGGTATCCCACAGGCAAAGCTCTTGTTGCTTTTAAGACCTGACAGAATGTGTCTTGTAGGCATGACCTAGCAGATGGGGGACATTTCTCTTTCATCTTTTCCAAAAAGCCACCTAGGAGAAACACATAAAGAATCCTGATAAGGCATATATTTTCTCCTAAAGGGGTAGGTTAATTACTATAAGCTGCTCTTCTTTTTCGTTCACCTTAAAAATAATTGCTGGTCACCTTAGTGGAAAGAAGTCAAGTATAGCGACAGAAGCAGGAGTAGACCTTTTGCTCTATCCTACTAATTTGTGTCACCTTATGTACTGCCTTATGTATTGATGGTAGAAAAAATGAAGCAGAAAATTAAGTCTGAAAGGCGTTTTTGTCCTGCTGTCACTTTGTACAACATTTAGTTCAGTTGACATGACACTGTGCCTTTTGTTACATAAAACTGTCACATTGTCCCCTTCTGGTTAGCCACAGTTGCTGGCCAAATCAATAATGTCTGTCAAAACTGTCAAATAATGAAGACAGTCTAAAAATATCTATTATAATACACAATATTTTTAATGACTATTGAAACATACAATTATGCCACCAACAATATGAGCAAAGAAATGGAATAAACTTAACTGTTAGCCCAGACAAACAGAACAAGGTTGTTCACAGACATGATGTAATTAGTGGACTCTTTAATTATTTCATAACCATTTTTTATAGTCTGGCGTGCTACTAAACTATGAAGACACTTTATGACATCTGAGGGACACCTAAAACACAAATAGATTTAGTGTATTTTGTTAGGGTTCTTAGAGGATATTGCTTTGGTTTTCTTCAGTTTTCCAGAAAAAATTAAAACACAGGCATCTTTAGAGAATACACATGGAAGTCAATGGAAAAATAAGGAGATCAGTTGTCTTTTCAACTTTTCTAGACTTATGCTTGGACAATGGTGTGAAACTTAAGGCAAAGGATACCAAGATTTACAGACTATAGTTAATGTCTTCTGACGGAATTTTCTTTTTACATTCCATCATCTCAGACTGAAATTCTCCAGATACTTTTTTTGTCTGTAGTTTAATCCTAGTAGCTCTGGTAAGTATTAATTTATCTAGAATGTGGAAGAACGGATTAGTGCCCCAAAAGGACACAGTTTGTCCAAAAGACACCACAGTGCTCGTCTGTGAGATGGTGCTTTCTGGGTGGATACTACAGGAAGACGCACATTCAAATATGCCTACTGTTATCGAGTCAGAACAATAAGTATCAGTGATATTCATGTACTTTTCCAAATATTGTCCTATTGTTTACCAAATATTTTTGAGTCATTTGGACTTCAATTACAAAACTGTGGATTCTGCAGTTACTTCAATTTAAGATTCCTCAGTATAGATTAAATCAATTGGAATAAGTCTCAATCTGACATATTTATATTTGTCACCTCATAAAATAGATTAAAACGTTGAATTCTGTTGTTCTCTATATGGTCTTGAATATACTGTGATAAATGGCCTCTAAATTTCACAAAATTAATTAATTAGACTTTTTTTTTTGATCAAAATTACAGATTTTGATCATACTTTCTCAAGCCTTTAGGCAGCATGAAATCAGAGATTTAATTCTTGTGAACTAATTTCTCTTATATCCCTGACCAATAGGACAAGAATACCTATGAGAAGAAACCCAGAAGTGGCAAGATTTTCTCTTACCTGATTTAGGATTTCCTTGTGTGTTGTTACGGCGTATTTTCAAATAGATTCCAACTAATCTAGCTGCAAAAGGCAATAATATATTTTAGCATGTATTATGGAAAATTAAAATTTTAAAAGTTTAGTATGCTACAGATACAACTGAAGTATGTTCAGAAAAAAATTGAGATTTTTCTCCTCTAGCTGAGAAAATATGTAAAGTTCTTTGTTAGTATCCTGGAATACTAACCAGGGAAGTGATTCAATTTTTTGCCCCCGTCTTTTTCCTTTTATCCTGGCAAAAAAACCTGCATATGTTGCCAAGTTAGTTTTCCTCAGTTATTGAAAAAAATAAACTTTTGTATTCTCATAGTTTATTATTTTTCTGGATCTTTTTGCATAGACTTATCTTTACAAAAATAGGCAGAAATTATGGCCTACAAATCTTCGAGTTCATACATATTTTTTTGAGGACCATTCTCTACAGTTCTTATGTTCCATGACCATGTCACTATTTTTTCTTTCAGTGCAGCTTCAAAACTGAGGACTAACACTAGTTCCAGGAATAAGTAATCTGTCCACATAAGAAAAATTCTAGTGAGATTCTCTACAGAATTTGTGTATGGTGGCATTAAGTGCTTAATTTTTCTCCGTTTGTTTTATTTTGTTTTGATTTATTTTTGGGGTTTGTTTGTTGTTTTTTTTTTCTTATTTTGTAGATTTGGGAACATTTTCTACCTCTCTCTTTCTCGCTCCTTTTTTTTTTTTTTTTTTTTTTTTTTGTAACGAGGATGAGCAAATTGGGTTTCCTTTCACGTTCTGAAATTGTAACTGGCTGGACTGACTTTTTTTTTTTTTTTTTTTTTTTGAGTACAGGATGAGCAAATTGGGTTTCCTTTCACGTTCTGAAATTGTAACTGGCTGGACTGACTCTTTGTTTATAAAAGCTGAATTTCAGCCAAGAAGAAATTAGTAAGTCTTTGATTCTGATTAGTGAACTTGTGGTTACTCTTCTTGTGGTAAGAGTTGTCTGAACTGAGAGTCTTCATTCAGTCCTGTTTATTGATGATCTCATTAAAATTTTCAATAACCTCTTTGACCACTTACGTTACCTTTAAAAGATATTATCAGTCACCCAGGAAACTTCCACATTGAAAACAGACATTTGTTTTGATTAGATATTTTCTTATGGCGCTTAGAAGGAAATCTAAACAGGATACATGGCCAAAAGATCACTGACTTTGGCACAAGATGCTAATGAAAAGTTGGGTTGTCACTAGGACTGACAAAGCTGCACTCACTAGTGGACAGGAATGTTTCCCTCTTGCCCATCCCTTAAGACTGTGGCTCTGGACACCAGTGAAGATTTAATCAATGACTTAATGAACAATATTTTTTCCCCATCAGCAGGTGCATGGGGAACATGTTAAAGTCTCTACATAACAAGTAGGGCTTTTCATATGAAAACTCCAAAACATTTTTAACAGTCTTCTCTTTCCTGCATATCTGCCAGATCCAGGGAGAGGGTGGAAGAGGAACAGAAAAAGAGCTCAACAGACTGGAAATATTTCTCATTCCCTACCTTCTAACATGAGAGAAAGTCACTTTCAGAGACTGCTGTCTTATTTGTTACCATTCAAGTATCATTCAAGTAAGGGGTTCATCTTAACTTTGTTTTAATTCTGGTTTGCTCCAACTATTTCATCTTGATACTACTATTCACTAAAGTAGATCCTTAAAAATGGTAAATCTTTATCCCTGTAAAGATTAGTAGCTAGTCATGCCTTAAAAAGCTTGGCAAAGCAGGAACAACTTTAACTAAAAGAAAATTAATGTATAATGAGCAAAATCTAATGTGAGGAATGTGAAAATCATCTCAGCTTGGGGAGAAGTGGACAGTTTTGAATACTAGAAATAAACTAATTGACATAAAGTGAATGTGACGAAAATAACCATTGAAAGGAAGTGTTTCAGGTGTCTCAGATGTAAAAGGCGCAAATGTCAAGAGAGGCTGGGATGCCAAGAATATTCACCTTTATTAAAACTTGTGGTGTTCTTAGTGCTTCTGGGTATTTCACATTGGTTGCAGATACGAAAGGAAGTATTTTTTTTAAATGTATGATCTGTTCTTCAGCTGCAGTAATCACCCTGACCTCTGTGATGTCAGAGCTCTGGAGCTGTCAGGTTCATTCCAACTGAGGAGGTAGTTCAAAACATTGAATCACAGCCCATGTCAA
Organism: Buceros rhinoceros silvestris; assembly: GCF_000710305.1. Classification (NCBI taxonomy): domain Eukaryota; kingdom Metazoa; phylum Chordata; class Aves; order Bucerotiformes; family Bucerotidae; genus Buceros; species Buceros rhinoceros. The sequence goes on along the minus strand of NW_010426264.1, from coordinate 62,350 downwards.
ATGCTGACCACCAGTAAAAAGCTATTTATGATTCAGTTCAGGCCCAATAATTATGCTGACATTATTTGGCATATAATTATGAATAACAAATATATCCAAGAAAATTGCAATTAATTCAAAGATTTGCACAATTTACAACAGAACAAAATGGTTTTTTTTCATTTTGACCTCTACAACATGCTCAATTTGCCATTTATACAAATACAGTCTACCTAAAACAAAATTATTTGCTGATCCTCAAATATACCTTTCTCACATTTTCTTTTCCTTCTCTGGAACGATTAATTATCTGTAACATGGCAACATTTTGTTTCAGAGCTTTCTGTTATGTAGTAATTAAGATTGGAACTGAGGAGGGAATGATCACTTTATTCCATGGGTTTGGGTGCAGAAATTTACTATTTTTGTACATAAAGCAAATTATTCGATTAAGATAACATCTGGAAACACAGTGGGGTTTTTTTTTTTCTTTTTTTTTTAGTAGACTAGATATTTTTCCATTAGGGTCTTCTTTTCACAAAGAGCCTTAGATATGCAACATGTAATCCTGTTGGGATAATGATTATCAGCGTACTCGGCTTCTACAAAAGAGATGAAACAACGCAGTAACATTGTTTCAGACACAACTGTAAATTTCTTATTACCGAAACATACCTCCTTTCCGAAATTTGATTTTATGGTTGTCTTTCTCCTTGTTCTGTCACTACTAAAAGGATGAGTCAAAATACTTGAATCATTTGCTATTACTTATGTACTCAGGGGGAGCTATAGACTTTATCATACGATTATTTCTGAAATATTGGTTGCATGATTACATAGTCTGTGACTTCGGTCATGTTAAACTTTCAATTGGATTCTAGAGAGAAAATATTTCTGTAGAGAGAAAATATGTCCTGTGTTTAAAGGGAAGGTGTTTTTAGAGCTGAAAGTGGAATGTCCATTTTTAAACCATTTGGGGGATAGATATCATGGTGTTTTAACTGCCTAATCTGGGGACCAAACATGGGGACCAAAATTGCATGTCAAAGAACTCCTGTCTACATGTTTCATAGCCCCAGGGGCTATAGCACATACAATGTATCTTTACTTTGATTGGAAAGGTCCCTACATCTCAGGAAGTTGGCATCTACCTCCAGTTTATGCCATACAGTGAACCAGAACTTACACATTTCTCACTCTTTTCCCAGTGAACAGTAAGCAGTTTCAGAGTACACCTACTGTACATTGACTTTCAAGGCAGCTACTGCTCGGAGACCTTCTGGGCACCAGTTCATTTGTGGGATGTGGTAACTGTCTGATTTTGCACCATTTCCACACACACAGACAGACACACGCACACACACGCACACATCCCCCCTTTCCCTTCACTTTTTAAGCTGTGTTTATCCCGACACATGAGTTTTCTCACTTTTGCTATTCTTATTCTCTCAGCTGTCCCACGACAGAGAGGAGTGAATGAGTGAATGGCTGTGTGGGTGTTTAGCTGCTGTCTGGGGTCCAGCCATAACACTGCATTAGCACAACTGTTGCCCCCCAAAAGGAAGCCCATCCTGCTGCCTCACATGCATCAACATGTACTTTAAATCTTGGTAGCTTTGTAGCTCGGACTCTAGACAGAACAAACTGTAATCCTTTGTATGACTGTGTTTTGTCCTGCAGACGTTAGAAATGGATTAGTAAATTCACTTATATATGTGCCTAGAATAAATTTACATATAACTTTAGCTTGTACAAACATTGGAGTCCTTTGAGATAAGACTGCTACTTCCCTGCTTCATGGTCTGGTCAAAATGTCTTCATTCATATGCTTTTGACATTTCGTTTACTGTTCAAATGGCTTTGTGCAGGGAACCGGGCATATTTGTATTTTCCACCTATTCAAAAGTTAGATTTTGTATTAACTCTCATAACACACGTGTTTGGAATTTGGATTGCTTAGTTGTCCATTACGCTATAATTGTCTTTGCCCCTTATGTTTGTAACTGCTCTAGATCTGCTATACTTTTTAAGAAAATTGTCTTCTGATTCCAGTTCTATGCTACTCATTGGTATGTTGGAGATTGGTCAGCCTCTGTAGAAACATATCCTTCCACGGGATTAGGAAGCCTCTAGACTTTGAGGCTCTGAATGGTTAGACTGATCCACCTCAACCTATATATTATGATGATTCTTTAGCAACTAAGAATTCCTATACTATCATCTTTATGTTTATTTACTCCATTTGATGACAAAGTAAAGAAGATGTAACCTATATAGAGAAAGAAACATACAGGCCAGAAGACAGTCATATTTAGAATTGAATCTTTTGCATCAAAAACAGAAATACATTTAAAGTTTTAGTTACCTTCTCTCTAGTTATTGAGATTTTGAAATTTGTCTCTAGTGCAGTGAACAGATGGCACTTGAATCTGCTCTAAGCTTGTTTAACTAATTTCTGCCAATCACGAGGGCCCATTTCCTCCAGTTATGATGAGTAGTTATAATAAGAAGGTATCTTTCTAATTGACTGTGACAGACATCCTAATACTTTTACCTCTTTCTGCTCAAAGATCTTTTCAAGACGTATTTTTCCTAAGTTTTTTGCAGCACTGAAAGATAAATGAATGCATAGTCTTTTTCTGAAATTAAGACTTTTTGCTTCTACACTTACCTTTCCTGTTTAAGCAGTGAAAGAACTTTAAGAGAGAAGTGGGTGTATGAGTAAGCAGTCTTCTGTTGCCTAGTGGTTACGGCATTCATGTAAACACGGAGATCTCCTGTGACAAAATTCTGCTCCCACTGCCATTTATGATTTTTGTGGTTAGTTGTTTTTCCTCAATGGCTATGTCACTTAAAATACACAAGAGAACCTGAGAGCAGGGATCAGAGGAAAGGTCTTCCTCTTCCCATAGCAAAATCCTCCAGTCTGAAGAGTAACACTCACTAGTCTACTTTCTGGTGCAATAAGTTTTGTATGTAGAATTATAAATACAAGGACACAGGTGGGGAACAACCTTCCAACCACAACTGCTATTATTTAGAGTGTGGGTATCAGTCTTAGCAAATAGAAGGTGTAGGTAAACCCTACTCAGATATGGTCTGAGCCAAATGGGTGCTTCAACCAGTGTGCACATGTTATTATGTAAAAGAAGGCGTGTCTTTATCATTATGCTCTAGAAGCAACCTGTGATTGTGCCTCCCTGCTGTATAGATCCAGGGGTGTAGGCAAGGTGCATTTGCAGAACACTGACAGTGGAGCCCTTCAGGCTCTTGCTGTGGAAGAGTGCCTACAGTTCTACTCCAGATAAATGCTAGGGTACAGGAAAGCTGCTCAGTTCTAACAAAAGTATAGTACTAGAAGGAGAACCAGAGTTTCAAATCTGAGGCACCAACTGAATTCAGACTTTCAGAATCTAACAATGGCTGAATGGAAGATTTTTAATAACTGAATTTTGGATGCAAGCACTCAAGTCCTTGCTTACATTTCATTCTTGATGTCCATGAAATAAATGCATGATTTAATCATTGAGGAATGCATCCTTAATTTGAAAAATTTGGTAGTTTGACTGTTTTCAGCTGTAAAATGGCCAGTGGCTTAGAGACCTTGAGGTTTTCACACAGTTTTAGAGTCGCATGAAACTCATTGGTTTTGAGCAAGATCCTTTAATAGTCCCAAAATTTTCTGATAAAATTTTATATTTGAAAAGTCATGCAATTAAGTCTGCAAGACAGCAAATCATATTCGGACATGTTCCTTGCAAATACATATTTTTCTTTTGTATGTTGTGAAGTTCACTAGTTTTGTGTGCTTTCAATTACTTTTTACAATCCTCTTATTTGCTAATGAACGTCACTTGATAGTAGTTCCTACCTGCAACATTTGTTTTTATCCGCTTTCAAAAATTGTTTCTGCAAGCTTGTGTATATTGTCTGACTCTTTTTTCCCACCCTGCTACCTGTACTGTGCTATTCCTTTTTTAATTTCATATATTAAAAAAATAAGGGTATTTTGAGCTAAAGCTTTATTTATTAATAAGACCGCAACAGAAGCAATTTTAAGGCCTGTTTGTTGTGTGCATTCTTCCTTTTCGGTATGGATATACTTGTAGTAAGATGCATCTTACCTGTGCTTTTGCACCTATGCAGCCATGGATTTTATTACTTTCTCCTGTAGAATTGAGCCATTATGAACAAAGCAATCTTAAATGGAGCTCAATACTCAGAGCTCCCAAGAGAACCAACAGGAAATGTTCAGTATTTTTCAGAACTAGCCACTCTAATGTCATATTTGTGAGAATTTAATGACACTATAAGAATTAATTCCTGTTTTCGTATCTACTTCTTTATTTCCTTAACTACAAAATTTTGTTTATCTGCAATCCTTTAAGGCTTTTTTCTGTATAAAAATAACTCACCAAACTGAATGAACTTTGGATGTTTTAGGTAATTTCTTTTGTCTTAACTACATTTCTTATGCAGCTTTAATTGCGTTGAACTTGCTATTTTTCCAGTCTGGTTCACTTTCCTAGAACTTTATTGTTATGTGAGCATAGGAAAAGTGTTTTTAACACATGAATACACAAGGAAGAAAAATTACTAACTGATCTAACAAATTAACTATGTATTCCTCATATCCAGCTCCATACTACCCTATAATATTAGAAAAATGAACCTTTGAAAAACCTGTTATATTGAGCACTTGACATGCATTTCAGGAAATCAGGTGTTTGCCACACAGTTAGGCATTACTTTGTGTGCATTTTACATATATTTATATGTGTATGTGTTTGTGTTGTGAGTACAAATATACGTATATTTATGTACACCTGCGTTACAAAACATGCAAGCATAGTCCATTGGGGATTGCTGTATTGATATAGTAATGAGCACAAATTCTATATAGGTACTGAGCTGCTTCCAAATAATATTTGTCATGTTCCAGATGCTTGAAATGACAGTCTTTGTGCATAATACGTCTCCAGCACAATTTAGAGCACCGTACGCTCATTTGCCCTCAAGTAGGCCTATTTAAAGTATAATTGACTGCCCTGGCAATTATTGTGAATAGCAGCTGTCTGCTGGTAAAAAAGGGCATATATATAATGAGAGAGAAAGGATCAAATGTAAGCAATAGAAAAAAAAGCATAAAGAAAATATCTATATAAGGTATTTTAGACCAGGTTTTATAGTAGAAAGCCACAAGGCCTATTAGCCATTTCCAATTAGAGGCTATCAAAAAATGAATGAAAGTACTCACCTATTTATGAAAAGCAGCTGGGTCTACCCTAAATATAAAACTGGCAAAAGTTTATTTGTTCTGAAATTGTTACAGCTTACAGCACTTCATTTATTTTCATTAACTGCATGAGGTTTTGTTGAAACCTTTGTTGTATCATGTACCTTCCGTATCAGACAAAAACACCTTGCTTTGTTTTTCTCCTAAATAGCTACATAATTAGATGGATTATTTCATGTGTCTGTGAGTGTGTTTGCTGAAGAGAACAAGCCAGATAAATTAGCACTTAGCAGAACACACAATAGCACATAATATGCCCTTGTGTTTCATATAAAGCTTTATTTGTCATTCATGGCTGGTTGGCAAAACTGACTTTGCTTTTGAAAATGACAGGTGGTACTCTGGTGCTTTCTATACGAAAAAGAGAAACAACCTTCACTAAGACAGCGTCTGTCAATAGCTCCTATGAGTTAGTATTCAACCCTGGGCTTGTGTTTCCTCTAAAGTTTTGTTTCATTTGCATCTCTTAGGTCTGACATCACCAAGCCCGCTATGCCACAAGTTACATTCAGTCCCAAAAAGACCTTCCTCTTTCCTCGAGGCCTGATTATAAGACAGGTGAAGTTCAGTATATTTCAATAAGCTCCGCATTCCATGTCAGGAATCAATAGCCCTCCTCCTTTCTTTAGGGGTTATTAAATTGCAGCTGTAACATTAGCCTTCTTTATCTAATTGATTGTCTTTTCACAGGGCTAAAAAAATCAATAGCAGTCAATGGGACTGCCCTGTTTTTCCTTAATAGATGTTTTCTCCTAATTGGCTGCCTGGGTGGCTTCAGTGAGCTCAGTATGTTTTCAGAAGTCCACAATATGTTGCAGCTCTTGTAAACTATTTTACCATGTGCAACGGTTATTGATTTTATAATGAAATCTAGAAAATTCAATAGCAATCAGGAATATAGATCAGGATTCCTAGGTACATTAAGGCAAAGGGCAAACTCAGTTTGCTACCACTCCAAGCTGTGATCCAATTAAAAGTGTCCTTAAAGTATTTTGTTAGCTAAAGACTTTGTATAAAGTCAGTTGATCAACTCTTCCAAATTTTGTATGAAGGAAAAATCATCAAATACTTTCAAAGTTTTCGACCATGATGTACAAATTACAGCCGATTTTAAGCAACAGATGAAAGTAAAAATCCGTGACATTTTCAAAACTGTGCTGGTCATTGAATTTTGTTCACCCTGACCTCTAGAAATATTCATTCAAATAAGCTGCCTCCTAGAAAATCAAGTTAGAGAAAGAAGGGGTGAGTTAGGTGGGGAGAAACACTCAGCGCTGCCAAAATTATGCATTTGATCTTTGTTGAAAAGGTCAGCAGGTCAAATGCCTTATTCTCAGAATTCACTCAACACTTAGAAGCTCAGTTATGCCTATGGAGAAGCTTTGGAGGTGGCTAAATCTCACAAGCATTACTTAACGACATTTCCTTCTGCAGTGTTGCTGCCCCAATTCTGTTCTATGTCTTGACGAGATGCCTTTACTCTGCATGAGCATCCAGCAGAAGGGCAGCATCAGCAGCACATCAATCACAGTCCGCAGAGATTAGCAGTCAGTGATGTTAGTAGTAGATACAAAGACGCGGCGTACATTATATAAATTTGTTACTGACTTAAGATTTGCTCTGCATTAAGGCTCTGCATTAAAGCTCTCCCTCAATCATATGCCATGATAGAGTGACAGCAGCTCAAACTTCTCTGATAGTGACAAGACCTCAAAATTTCTCCAGTGAGGAGAAACAGATAGAAATACCTCACTGTCTATTATCAGCCTCTAAAGCTTAAAAAAAACCCTGCAAAACCAAAGCCAACAACAAAAACAGTTCTGATTCTGCCATTTAAAGGACAGGAAATGTTTCGTGTACCTCTGTTTCCTGGGAACAAGAAGAGAATAAATGAGAAAAATAATTCCATTTCATTCAAATGACAAGTAGAATAAGATATTACCTGATTTTCTTCCTTTGTGTCATCTTTGTTGACATTATTTTTGTTCTTATGAACAAAACAAGCCTTCTGCTTGCCCATCTTCAATGAAGGAGTCTTCAGTGGACTGGATCATCAAGACATGAAAGGTTTATTTTTAAAACAAACTGCTTATATTGAAAGGTATAATGGTGAAAAAAGTTTATTGCTATCTGCACACAGATTAGTAGTTAAGTAGTGTGACAGTAAAGGGAACTAACTTTAACAAACGTTAGAACGGTAAACATAAATTGCCAGCCTATTTTAAAATCGTATGGAAAGTTTTCTTATTAGCAAGTATTTGTCATAAACTACATGGAAAGAGGTCATTAGAAGTATGTTTCGTATGAACATATGCACGGTTTAACACTTTCCATAACCCTTGAGAAACCCAAACCGAATGTATATCCATAATTAAATCTGATAACTGCCTGAGCTGTCTCATAAGAGCAACTCAAGAAAAATCAGGAATCCACAAAAGATTTATCCCATGAAAATGCTTTAACCAGAAGGAAAATGTTTGTAAATATGCAATAAAATATCATTGATTTTGCCCCAAATTTCTTCTATTCTGTACACAGAATAATTGACAGACCATCTGTCTATATAAAATACCTTTTTCAAGCCTGTCCTGCCACCGCCTTCTTTGCACTGCTGGTTCCTTCATACCAAGCCAGTATACAAACTCTCTTGTAGTCACCAGGAAGCAATGTCAGACTCTTCATGTGACCTATCCCTGAGCCCATCCTGAACTGTTGTGGGTGCACCAAACACATTGATTTGCCCAGCTACACAGTGTCAAAAAGGACTAGTGGAGGCACTGTTCCTTTACATTCCTGTTATATTTGGATCTCATGTGCAAAAGAAAATCTGGACCTGATCTGATGAGATATTGGATAGATGTTATGACAAGTCCTGAGGACCAGACCAGTGTCAGACAGAAATGTAAACTTGCCTTATTTCTTTGTGACTTTATGGCCTAAACAAAGAGCCCCAGTTTAACAGAAGGACATGGTAATTCTTGGCATAAATTCCTGTGTTATCCTAGTGGAATTTAATTTGAAATCCAGCAAGACCTTTTTTGTGGCCTTCTCTAGAATATGGAACTACAAGTGTAGAGAGAGAACACTGGGATAGAAATTCTCTTCTTTTTAAAACCAAGTCCAGTTCCCGGAAAACAAACCAGTTCACTATTCATTGCAAAGTGGATTATGCTTGTCGTTATTGAGGTCACATCAAGAGCAACAAATATGAATCGGATTTGTCCCTGCCCAGCCCATGATGTAGACCAGAACTCACCTAGACTGCTCCTAGTGCTGAACAGCACTTTCAGCCAATCTGAAAAACGGCTCTTGCTTTGTTCAGTTCTTGCTGTGTTTCGTCATGGATTATCATGGTTTTGATCTCATTGGAGACTTAAAGGATCACAAGCCAAAGACAGGTCCATTTCATTTGGATGAATTCGTATCTTGGCTTGCTATGATATTTGAACATTTCAGGTCTTATAGCCTCATCTTGTTTATTTTTTTAAGGCATGTTATCTCCACATAAATTCTTAGAATCTGTATCTGGAGAGAGAGATTGATTAAACACACATTTCTCATGTTCTGAACACTTGCCTTTAGATTTTCCTAAAATCTGAAATTCCTGAACTCCTGGTAAGGTAGGTAGGAAACATCACAGAAATGGAAGAAGAAATACATAAAATGAAAGCAGCGAGTTGGTTTTGTTTTCCACCAGTAGAGGGACACAATCAAACACTTTAGAAGATACTAAAAAATTATGGTTTTATTTTTTCTTTAACAGTATCATAAATTGTTTTGGTCCTATTTTTGCCAAGAATAAAAAATAATAAAAATAAATCTCTCTTACATGTAGGGTAAATGTAAAGAGAAGAGACCAAATACATTTCATCACCTAAAATTTTCAGGAATTTTATCTCCAATCATGCAGCCAGGGTATCATTTTCCCTTCCGTGAGACTTACACAAATTTCAGCAGAAGTGTCCATTCACTAGCAGTAGCGTTATGAGGAGATTGGTTCTGCTGCAGGTTTTCCTGAAGTTTCTTTCTATCTTTGCTCTTATTATGACATAATGATAAGGAATTAAAATAGTGAAACACAAAGATGTGAGGTTTATCACACAAAGAGTATCAATTTGCATGTGAAAATGTGGATTCCCTGGAACATTAGATATACCTGATCAGTATTTTAGCACTGTGTCTGCAAATGACTTGGAATCTATTCTGTCTGTCAAATGAATAAACATAAAATAGGTTAAAAGATAAGACCTAAAATTAGCATGATAACAATAATAGTGTGTACAACAATCTACCCTGAACAGATAAAATACCTTTTAATTGGAGCTCACAGAAAGAGAAGCCTTGATTTAAGAAAAAATATGTCACATAAGATCTTGCAATATTGGAGGTGACAATACTAATTGTTTTTCCCCACTTGACTCACACCTTTCTGCATGCTCTCCTGACAGAAATGGCTAGTTCAGCAAGGTGTCAGAGCGTATAATTCTTGTTAGCGTACCTTCATATGCACAAATAAACTGTATAAATTATTTCCTTGTTGTGGACTTCTTAAAAGTGCTAATGGAATCAGAACAACGTACTGCTGAAAAAATCTTCTCTATTATTTAGCAAAATTACATTAAATAAAGTGACATAAAGCTGTATATTACTGTTAAAGTGAAAATGTAATATAATTAAATACTTGAATTAGGTTTAAAATATCTTTTAAAATATTTATTCCAACCATTTGGTTAAAAAATAATTGCCAAGATGTTACTAACCATTTCTGGCAGTAACGGCATTATCTTTTTTCCCATATAACTGTAAGAACTAATTAACAGTTGGTACATACTTTGCTCCAGTAGTTTTACAATTACACTTTGCAGACAATACTTTATGACCTTTACTATATGAGAACCTAATGTTCTCAACTTCTGTCTCAGAGAAATCTCTGCTAAATAACAGACTTATTTAAATCTGCGATTCTTATGGTATATCAGGCTGAATACCTGTTTTCACAGTCATTAATCTGTATGATTCTAATGCTTCTGCGTATATTTATGTATGAGCAACATTTTTCTAAAATGAAGATAAGAATGTAAATATTGCATAATTTAAACCGGAGACCTTGTTACATTAAACCACTTTTTTTCATTTAAGTTGCATGGTATATTTAAGGCACGGCAGTACGTGATTCATTTAATCTGGGTCATCTAGAGTTTGTTTCTAGAGTAGACTACAGTAGAAAATTATAATCAGATTGGAGATTTAATAGGAAAAGATTGTTCCAACTAGCTAGTTTCTTCTGGAGGGAATATCAGTTTAAGTATCTGCCAATTTGCTATACTCCTACAACAAAATCAGAACGGTCTTAAAAGGAGGCCCTGACCGTGTTAGGGCCAAATCCAATAAAGGATTTAAGCAAGCAAGTCTAGGGCAGAAGTTAGTCACTGAAGTCCTAAATTGACTCTATTCTTAGTTGCCAGCTAACTCTGGAGGTGTCTGAACCTCATAAACTACACTTTGAAATTCCCCGGCCATCTAGCTTTCCCTTGGAGGGGCTCAAGCTTGTGTTCACTTTTTGTGAGTGAGCCTTATACACCTCAATAGGACTTGCATCTTTGCAAAGTACTGTTGCTGTAGACAATTTCATCTAAAGAACAACAAAAGCAAAAGCTCCTTTTGCAGCTCAGTGGATCAAATTAATACTTTCCAAAACAAGTAAGACACAGAGATTCAATCCCATGTCCTGCCATAGCTGTTCATATTTCTGTTAAAACCCTTGGAACACAAGCTATCTGAGGAGGCAAGGCAGGCATATCCCTTCTGCTGAAGGTGTGCCACTGTGCAGAACAAATTCAAGATTTATTCAGCCAGAAAGAGCTCACAAGAGTATGATGCCCTAGCCTTGTGATTACGGCACTCACTTGTGAGGTAAGGGACCACAGTTCTGCTCCCAGGACTGCTTTTGTGTTTTATCCAATGACTACTTAATGGAAGTAGGAGCCCAAGAGAGCAGGTAAGGAAGAAGGTCTTCCACTCACCAGATAACACTGGCTTTTATGTTCTCTATGGAGGATAGAGGATAATGAAGTGGGATTTTACCCCTTACATTCCCATGTGGAACGCTCATAGCCAGGACACAATATGGGCAATAATAATTGTACCCAACAGCATTCTTTTTAGTCTACACAAGTTCAGATTCAAGCATGAATCACGTTATAAATAACAGGATCTAATAAAGAAAGACAGAGTGAAAGAAAAAACATTCCTGTCCTGTGGGAAGATCCTACAAGCTTGTATCTTCATAATGGCATACTAGTGCCTATACACACACTTTGAAAAATGTCTTCCCCGGAAAGAGGGCCTCTCTAGGGTGATTTTATGAAGCAGAACCTAAAAATGTGCTGCTTTATGTATGAATTTGATTTATTATTTCTTTAATATAGAACAAAAAAGCCCAGTCCTTGATAAACTGAAAAAACCTTATGCATTTACTGTGAAGCTGATAGTAAATGAGGAGAAATCAATTTAAAAATGACTAGCACATTGCTACCTGGAACAAAATGCTCATGAATGCAATAATAATTACTTTAGAGTCAGTGCAGCAGGAGATTAAGAGCAGGGTCTCTTCATGACTCTCTACTGCCCTGTACAGCTATGCAATCTGAATTCTCTGTTTTTACTGGGTTCTATATTGAATTTCCGCCTACTGCTCTGAAATAGAGTAGCAGACTAAAGACAGCCATATACGCCAAGCAAATTAGCCTAATCCATCACTGAGATATCCTTCTTGCCTCTTTTTATTCACTTCTTTTTTTCTGGCATCCCATTGTCTCTTAGGAGGTGCATTTATTCAGATGTAATTGTTCGCCAACTCACAAAATGCATCTAGTCAGATTGCTGGTAAACTCCAGTGGGAGAAGCGAGTGCTTAAATATTTCCATTTTATTCCCGCAGGTGAAAAGTAAGTTATAGGAATTGCTCTTCAGGGACTAGCAAAGGCTGTTGTCCTTAGAAAAAGCCATCCTCTCTGTTGAAAGAAACAGTCCCTCTCACCCCAGCCTTTCGTATGCCACAACAGGTCATTTCCCTCATCACACTTTTTCAGGACCATCCCAAGCAGCCCAGAAAGGTGGACATGTCTGTATCCCACCTACAGTCTCTGTCAGATGACTGCTGTCATGGTCTGCAACATGTTGAGTGAGAAGGAGTCTTGTTGCTTGGATCTTGCTCTGCTGAGTGATCCTGTTAGTCCTCCTGCTAACTTCTGTTGCTGTTACTGTCACTAATGAGCTATGTCTTCTGACTCTGCAAAGAAACTGCTGAGTCTAGACTTTATTCAGTGTAATCTGAATTACAGGTATATAAAGTCAGAAGGAAGTCTCTAGTCATCTCATCTGAACCACTAAATAATGTAAGCCACAAGAACTTTCTGTATTATATTCTTAAAAACGAATTAGTCCAATTACTTAAAATGGCAGGTGTGGTCCCATGCTCTGGAAAAACCACCTTGAAATGCAAAATCTCAGGAGGTGATTGACATCAGCACAGGGAAGTAAATCAAGGCTTGGAATATATGGCTCCTTCCTGGAAATCCATAAGAAAATTTTCACATCTAATGGTTAAGGAATATTTTTATGTATTAAAAGATGACACGATGAAATACGAGTAATAAAATGTTGAGACATGTGAAATGATGATTGTTTTCAATAAAATATAGCCTGATCACAGACCAGGATGAAGTATAGCTGTACATGAGAAAATTTAACCTGCCTGCTTTCTCTATGCTTTATTTCTGTCCTTCAGAGAGCTGAAACACAAGAAAAGAGATTTTAGCATCAGGATTTTGTGCGGCCTCTTTCTAACTAGTTGTAATAGCAATAAATATGTGAATAAAATGCAGGTCATTAAAAGCAAATTTCTTTCACTGACCTAAAACTGAGATAATTTCTTTTGCCTACACATTAGTTTCCCATAATACCACTAGGCGCACACCTGTGGTATGTTAGCTGCTACAATTTTTAAGTGTTAAAAATAGTATGCATTACAGACATTGATTCATAACACAGCCAAACATTCAGTGAGATGCACTTTCCATTGTTCATGGGAGTTCTGCCTGCAAGCACCTGGCAGAACACAGCCTGTGGGAGGGAGGATCTGGGCTGCGCAGCCTGAACATGGCTATTAGAATAACAATAGAGACTGCAGAGTATCGTACCAGCAAGTTTATTTCAATAGTACTGGCAGATGTGTGTGTGTGCATGTGTGTGTCTGTCTCTATCACCAAAGGAGCAGTTGGAGGGTTTTGAAGACCAGTTTAAAAAGCCATTGCAGAAAAAGACACCTAAAACATGAAAACATTTTAAAAAATTCCTAAAGAAAATGTGACTCTAAAAATCTTAGTACCTAAAACTAGGCTTGCGAGATAGGTATGTCGGGAGAAAATCATGCACATCTTAAGCAATGAACCTAAAGAATTCAACTGATGTTTCAAAATTCTGGCTGGCCACAGATCTCAGGGACAGAGAGCAATTATAAGCTCTCCTGCAGGTCCTTTCTTCCAACAGGTGAATTCTGGTTTCTCATTAGCAGATATGATAATACAATTTGTCACTGATGGAGGGAAAATTGAGGTATTTCTTGCTCCCTCTTCTCAAGCTCTGCTGACTCCTGTCAGCAGCTGAGCCCTGTCACGAAGGCACCCACAAAACAGAGAGCAGCAGCTATTCAAAAAATGTGGATTTAGTGCAAACAAATTCGCCTGGCACTCCGACTGTACAGGTCGGATGTCAGTTGGGAATTATTACTGCACAGCAAATTTATGAACACTAAGGAATGTATTCTAAGGAAGAATGACCCAAACTGTGCACAGCTCACTGATAAAGGGGAGAATCTCTCACCTAGTGATACCAAGGGGGTCGCTTACCAGCGCTGGGGTAAGGATCACTCCGTCCCAGGGAGGTACACTCGGATGGCATCCCGACTCAAGGGGAGAGTCTCCAACTGCACGACCTGCTGCTCCAAGGAGAACCAACTCACAAGCGGTTCTCCAGCAGGGCTCCATTTATACCCTAGTCGAGTGTTTGCTGTGGTCACTTTCAGGAAACTCAGGCAGTAGGCAGCTAAGGGAAGCTCAACTCCAAGGCACCAATATCCCCAGGGGGTAGTTCCTGGTGCTTATCAGGTGCTGCTGCACGGCCTGTCTTTCATGCAAGCTCCATGCACTGGGTCAGGGGGGTTTGCACTGCCACAAGCCCCCACTGTAACAGAAAGCATGTGAAATCATACTCCTCTCTGAGCGACATACACCCCTCTGAGACGTGGAAAGCGGTGCAGTAAGTTAGGCTCAGATGTTTCAAGGGATTGTCCTGTGCTGGTACTGCAGACCTTTGGGAGCAAGACTGTACCCCACACACTGCATGTTCCATCAGGAAAAGCTGCAATAACCAAATCAGTAAAACAGAAAATCATATTTGTAGATGACTTTCCTCGCAAGTCCTCACAGCTTGAGTGGACCCCTTTATTGTTTTTTGGGGGTACCACAGAACAGAACATAACCTGGCTCCATTCCTCCTCAAGATTTAATATGCTAGAAAACCGAAGAGTTATTTGTCATATTAGTCAGTTTACATTCATCACGAAGCACAAGACGTAAGCAGAGTTACATTAATATTAATGTACATGTACTTAGAAATGAAAAACATATACTGAATGATTATCAACATCATTAAGCAACCAGTAATTTCCTTATTGAGGAAGAATAATGAGACTCTTAGTAAATCTTAGAGACCACCAGAAAGACTTGTGCTGCATATCCTTCATATTCACAGCAAAACTGGCAGCTACCTGAGCCTTCCCTCCCATATATGCTTCCTGCAAGAAGGTCAGTTGTAATAGTGCAGTGTAATGCTTATGTGGCTGCCAAGTTTTAATTGAAATGTTGTGATAAATTTCACTGCCAAGGTCAGATGTTATTTTCTGGTTAAGGAGGGTTCAATCTGGTCTTTTAAAAAACTACTCCTGATTTTTATAGTGTCCAGTGATCTGTTTGCGGAAGTTGATTTACCAAACAGATATGACCTGCTTACTCTGGGTTGACCTCTTCCAGAATTGTCAAGACTTGTGTTCATTTACAGACATTGGCTAAAAGTGTATTTTAGTAAACCTGTTCCATTTTATTAGTGTGAAAATAGGCCTCACCAAATCAACAAGATAGGAAGCCTTCATTTTATTGCTTTAGGCCAGAGACTTAAAGGTCACTTAATTTAAACAGAGTTGGGCACATAGCAAAAACGGGAGTTAAAAAAACAACAAGGCATCTCTTCAGAAAAATACAAATTTTCAATCATCTAATATGAGTTTGGTTATAAAACATTTATGGAGCTAGTGTACTTTTATGGACATATAAATTAAAGGGAAGATTTCAATTACTGTATTATTTAAGAGGCAGCTTGTAAATTATGAGTTTCATAAATAAACTGTGTGTATGAATAGAATTAAAATAGAAGCAGTAACTGTATAAAATATCTTTGAGGAGTAGCTGTAGTCATAAGAATGTGTTTCATTAGTTTTCTAATACATGGTTTGAATCTATTTTTTATGTGTAACTTACAATAGCATTGTTAAGTATCTACAGTATTGTACGTATGTTCAACAACATAATTATTTAAAATTACCTGAGTTTCCATGTAACAAAACCACATCTATCTAAAACCACACTGCATTTGATAAATTAGTATTATTTCTAAACAGTAACTTTTTGCTAATGCAGTATATTAAATATATAATTGAAATCTTTTGACAAAAAATAAAGTAGAAATAAAGATACCAGAGTAAAAATCCAGAATCATTAGCAGACAATGGAAACAAAATTGCATTTATTACCCAGTGCTGCTGTCTGTTTACTCAAGAACAGTTTGGAAAAGTAAGAAAAAGCTCTCGTAACAAGATTCTTTGTTATATTATTCCTGCTTATATTAAAAAGAATGGAATTATGACTTCTGTAATTAACAAAACCTGGTAATTTACCTTTATTATTTAATTCACATGAGCTGTAATTAGACTTAAAATTTAAAACATTTACAATTCCACCTTTAATAAAAAATCAAGCCAATTCTAAAGCTTGCAATCAGAAATTTCAATTATTTTCAAGGGAAAGGTTTTCCCCCAAATAAAGTTTGCAAGTGTAACACTCTGTGGGTGTAAAGATGCTTTTTCTTTAGAAACTACATAAAAATATACATAGGTAGCTGATAAAGCATCAGGAATTTTGTTTTGCAAATTTGTTTCACAGGATATGATTTTTAAAATATGAAGTGCTACTATTGCAGACATAAATGAAAACTTCTGTCTTTCAAAGTGAACTTGTCATGTTCATCTGAGCTGCATCAATGCCTTTACAGCCTTTTTAATCCATGTTTCATTCAACTTGCCCAGACTGAGCACATCTTATAACCCTCATGCACCTTGTATGCAAGAAACTTTCTTACAAGATTCCAAAATATCCAAACTGGACTGACTGTTTTTGCATGATACATTCTGCTGCTGGCACATCTCCTTTGGGGCATTTGCACTTTAATCTTTACACAACGTGCTAGAAGCATCAGAAGGTGCTCCCGTCTAAGAGGCTGGCCTGTTTCCTACCATACCTCTTGCTGTCAAAGCCTTGGGTTCCTTGCAGGAAAATGTCAAGCATCACAGGTCCCAGAGCTGGACTTTACCACCTGCAGCTACTAAGAACTGTGCACTGAGGTGGCTAATAACCAGGCAGAAGTCTTTGAGCACTTCTCAGTGCTTGAGGGAAAAATGGTGGACTGAACAGGGAAGAGCACCAACATTTGTTATACCAGCCACAAAAACACCAGCTGCTGGAAGAACATTACAAGAAACCAGACACACCAACACTTCTCCTGATCTTCAAATCTCATCCCTACCTACAATCTCCTGAGAGCTTCTCCCCTCCCTCCCTGGTACTACCTTTAAGTGTCCATCCTCTTCCACAGTGCTTTAGTACTGTTTTCCTTAATACCGTGCATGAGCTAGTAATGCGCTGCAGCAGGTGCCCAGGCCTCACCAGTGTGGTCCTCTGTTGAACTTTCAATGAAGTTTCATCACTGTTGCCTTGTGTATATCCCATCCTTCTGTTCTCTCTGCACCTCCTACAAACCTTCTGCATTCATACAGCTGCAGCACATGAGGGGTCTTTCTTCGCTCTGGGCCCCATATGGCCCCAGGGCAGGAATAGGGAGAACATCTCTTCTGCAGTGATGATCCTTTTCCTTAAAAGCATTCAGACCTGCTATGCTGCTTATCCTTAAATCAACAGCTGAAGTATACTCCACCTAGCCTTTTCATGTTATTCTTGAATTTCTCTGTCCATAAACTCTGTTTAGTTACACAAAACTACTTTCATGGAGTTTGCCTCCTGCATTGTGACAGAGGTTCAATCCCACGGAACCCTTCCGGGTTTAAAAATGCCTCAACCTCTTTGATCTTCCTTGCAATTTTGTTATCATGAAATAGCAGAGTCTCTGTGGAAATTTGCCAGACTTTAAGAATAAAATAATCCCTCATTCTAGAGTAGAAAATCTTCAAAATCTTATTCTGATATTGGACAGTCAAGACTGTTCTGCAAATGCCATCTCAGTAACAATGACTCAATTAGAGAGGCATCTGATGGGGCTCCCAAACATGCCTCCTTGCTAACAAATTTCAAGTTGTATTTTGTATCAGATAACCCTCTTCCTAATAGTCATGGAGAACTGGCATAACAACCAGAAGTATAGATACCAGACTGCAGCAGTTTTTCTAGGGCATAGTGCAGTACAGTAGAGACGAATCTTTGATTACCCACTGAGGACTGGGAGGGAACTAGATAGTACTACATTCATAACTCACAATGGGGATTAGCTCAAGTTTAAGCTGCTATTCCAGTTAAGACCATGTTTCTCTAGGTGAGCTAGGCCCAGGCTTGCCCCAGCCTTCAGCCACAGTACAAGTCAGTGGATGTACAGTGGGTGCAATCTAAAAACTGCTGTTTGGGTGCAAGTTCATATTTAAGCAAACTGGATCATTTAGATATACATACTGCAGCTGTAACTCGGTAATAGTTTTAAGTCAGCAGCACTTTCATCAAAGGACTGTAGCCTCAGTATGTAAAGCACCGATCTGCTATACTCAAATACACTGCCCTGTTCTTTATGTCAGTCTGGCATCACCTGCCTTCCTGCAGCCAGGACAAGTCCAAAACAAAAATTTCACAGTAGTGCAATATTTGTCATGTTTATGTGTCCGTACTTAGTGCAGATGAAGCATGCTACTGCATGATCCAGCAGAGTATGCTACGTGTATTATCAGTCAGCAGAATACAACTTCCCCAAGATCTGTACTTGCTCTATGGCAACTCACTAATTTGGTCTTTTATGCAAAATAATTGCCTTCACTTCACAGTTTGATTTATTTCAGCAAGTCTTCCTGAAGCAAAGTACTACTTGACAGGAGAAAGGTTGACAGAACCTAATCTTTGTGACAACAAAATAAAAATTTTAAAAAGTGGTTATTATTAAATATTTCTTGCTTTCCAAAGCTAGTTTCAACTGATAACTAAAAATATAAATAGGCTTTTCCCTTTGTATGTTTCCCATATAATCTTTTTCAAAAGGTAGGGACTTAGCTGGTCTTTTACAAAAGATTTTTATCATAATTCTGAAACTACAATCTTCAGTTGTCATTTGGCATTTTTATTCCTGAAATAGTAGTTTTAAATGTAAAGAAAGTAGGCTCTGCTTGTGTGTGATCCTGAGCAAATGCCAGATGTTTGCAAGGCACAGGTTCTTTCCTGCAAACACATGTAAACAGTTCTTCAGAGCACATTTACTTTAGAACTTTATGGGGGGCTGATCCGCTCATGAGATGCTAACCAAGTAGGACCAATTGCCCTTTGCTGCATCAGCTGCTTCACTGGTGTTTTGCCATTGAAGCTCCGTTTCTTTTTACTGGGTAATAAATAGCAATTATGTCTTACTTGCCGGCCCTGTTTCAGAAGATATTTTCCTTTCTTTCAGTGTTAGGTGGACTTGAACAACTAAATATTACCTATCTTCCAGTGCTTAGGTGATGGTCTGCTTGTTATATGGACTTCATTGTGTTCTTTATTAGTTCTGTGCTTTCTTCTCTCCACCAGGCAGTGAACATGGAGTGGAAGTATAATTTTATTCTCTCTGTGAGAGGAAAACTTACAATGAAATGTTAGATTGACAGATATAAGTCTTTGGTCTTCAGAAATTCAGATTTTATTCTAAGGCCACATTTGTAGACAAAGTTTATTCAAAAGAATAATCATCAAGCAGCCAATCTATCTAAATGTGAAATATCAAGGAGCAATTATCCAATGTTATACAGACAAGTAGCTTTTTTTCTGTCTTTGTCCAGTCATCACTGCTAATTTACTTCTTATACAAATCAGATACAATTTTAAAAATAATATCTGCAAGTCTATATCTAAGTGGCAGGATTTTTACAAGTGTTAATCCTTGGGATATGTTTTTAGCAACTGTACACAGTAATTTCTAAAATGTTACTTTGCTGACCTTTTAAACTAGTACATATATAGATAAAAACTATAGCATTGAAGACCCTGAGTGCGCGTGTGTGTGTACATACATACCCACGAATCTCTCTCTGTGAGAAAGGAAAAGATATAGGATGTAAAAGGAAAGAGTTGTCCATTTAAGACATAAAGTCTGAGAAAATAATCGAAGCAGAAATATTTTCAGGACCATAGGTATTTTCTTTAAAGATATGTTTGATTATCAATACTAATACAAATTTTGGCCTGCAGGTATTTACCAATATAAATGTTTCCCTTCATTAAGCCTTGTCACTTGGGAATCATGCCAAGAATTATTTCTAGTACTGAGTACCAGCATGTCTTTTGGCATGATGAAGAAGGAGATTCTTTCTTCCTCCGTATAGCAGGTTTCTGTCCCTTACCTCCTAGTGCCTAATGTGTGGGTTGAAGCTTTGAAATATCAGTGCTGCAGGTGCTAAATTATATTTAGAACAAGAAATACCCAGCCTTTGAACTTAATGTTGCAACAATAATGAAAAAAATCACACAAATAAGTATATGAAGGTCTAGTAGCATTTATTTCTAGATGTATTCAAGTATATAACATCTTTGCCTGAAGTAGTAAATTCTCTGTGTAATCATTATGAACCAATATGCATTTTCTATTAGCTGTCTCTGTCCTGAAGACCTGTCTCTGTACTATAGCTAAAAAGTTACAAAGTGTTGTTCCATGGAAGATCCTGTGTTTGCCCAGGAGGCTGCTTTTGTCTTTGCACAACAAACTACAGAAAAATTCAAACCTATCCATAAAACACTAATAATTTCTACAAAATGTTAAATGATGTTTTATAGGAAGTGTCCTCGTAAGAAATCCTTCTAAATCATACTTTCAGCACTGTGCCACAGGGAGAAAGCAAATTATGCAGCAGTGCAAAGAATATCTGATATTCAAAGGCAGGGGCAGGTGTTCTCTGGATTAACCAAAGATGAAGAGGTTGTTCTCTGGATTAGCCAAAGATGGAGAGGTTGGTTTGGTGGCCAGGATATTAAGTGAACAATCTATGTGTTTGGAGGGGAAAAGTAGTTTTCCAAAGACCTAATGTCCGAAATACTAAAACTGCAAAAAGTTACTTTTAAAAGCAAGTAAATGATATGTATAAGGTCCTATAAGGGATCTGTGTTATTAAATGCAGTGCAGCATATTTTAATATGTTTAACTACATTCATGGTGATTGGTTCCATTGAAATTTATGATGGAATGGTTCAAAAGGCTGTTCAGTGCCTTACAGAATCGTATCATGAGAGCTAGTTAAGTTAATATGCAGTCCAAAATACTTTCAACAGGTTAGCAATAACTCATTTTATGGTGTCAGCAGTCACAAAAACCTCACTCAAACAACTTTGAGGAAAGCAGAGATACAGCTAACCTGGTGATTAAGATACAGGACACCTGAGTGCCTTGAAGAGCACCTTGGGCTGGAGATCTCTTCACAGTAGACATTCATCATCAGAAGTGTTGGAAAGTTGCCATGACTTTGATAACTTGTGGTGGATAAAAGAAAGCTGGGAAAGAAAAAGAGCTATTGAACACTAAAGATTAATTTTAAGTTACTACCAGTGATGAAATCCATCAGCAAAAGTGTCTGTTTAACACAATGCAAATTGAAAAATCTTACATGGATTCATAACCTCTAAATGCAACTGCAGTAAGAGATGTATTCTTCAGTGATTACAAATATTATTTCATGTTTTTATGAAATAGTTTTAACACTGTGTTTATGTTGAGAACCTACATTCTGAGATTTTCAGAGAAAAAATAAATGATTCCAACTAGAGCACACTCATAAATCTATACACTTTGATTTTATAATTTATAATTTTATAAATATACAAATTACATA
Source organism: Buceros rhinoceros silvestris (assembly GCF_000710305.1). Classification (NCBI taxonomy): domain Eukaryota; kingdom Metazoa; phylum Chordata; class Aves; order Bucerotiformes; family Bucerotidae; genus Buceros; species Buceros rhinoceros. Next base: position 40,623 of record NW_010426264.1, on the reverse strand, counting down.
TTATATATAATATGTATTTTCACATTTCATAACTAGTACACAATATATCGTATGAATTAGTGCAATCATTATTGTATTAATATAAATTATAATGATGATTAACATTATGTCAAGAATCTATACGTATTTTCATATTTTTGTATAGATATGTAAAGATAATGTAGTTATATGTAATATTTATTGCTTATGAGAACTTCTGTGCACATCCCAATATCTTTACACATACATACTGTTTAAAAATTGTTGACGTTTACAAATACCAGTGACATTACTGAACATGCAAAGCAGTTGTACTACGTATTTTGGGGAGGGGCAGTTTCTTTATCTTGTATTTTTTATGAAAGGGTCTCAGCTGCTCCCTTCCACAATTTTACTCTAAGGCAATAAATAATTCAGTGTGCTAATTTGACAGATGACTCTCTAGGAGCCTCCTACCATTACTAGCACCATTAGACCATAATATGCATGATGGGCATAGACCATTCAGCAAATGTCCTTCACTTGTTTACCCCTAAAGAGCTGTGCTCTGCGCAATTAACTAATGAAGCATTATGGGCTTTTTTTCGCCTTCCCTGCTATTTCAATATATCAATGCATATTGTCTAAAGGCGAAATTTATTTTGCTTTCTTTTGGTAAATGAGTATTTATAGGGAAGCTGTAGACTTGTATCTTGTGCCAAGTCTGTGAATAAAGAGAAAATAATAAGATGATAAAAAAGGAAATCATTATTATTTAATTTTACTTCAAGGATTTGCACAGCACATGTGTAAGAAATACATTGTACAAAGACAACCGAGAAATATGAAGGTAGGCTCAGTATTATATCAACTGAGAAATAGTTCATAGTTCATAGTTCAGGGCTTTATGCCACCTTTGTGCTCGCTGGACTCTGTATATAGCTTCAAGAATCAAAAGGGGATCAGATTAAAATTGTAAGAAGCAAGCATATATTAAATCACATAGGGCCTTAGAGTATGCATATGAGATGAATATCAGTATTGCACAGTATATTTTATTCCAATGTGTAGATAAGAGCAGTCAAATTATATTAAATAGATTTATTAGAAAGAGAAGAAAACAGAAAACACGTGAAGATAAAAAAATTTAAAGAGAAAGCCACAAGAACACCTATTTTTGTTGGTGATCTTATGACACTGAAGTTTCTGTTACATGGCAGTTGTCTATTAGAGCAAATCTCAGAACCAGGCATATGTGGGTACACACAAATAAATCCCTAAAAGAATCCTCCAATTTGTTACTGGATAAATGCATCATGAAGGCAATTTTTAAACTGTATTTTCCTTAGAAGAAAAGTTTAGTTTCTCTTTAAATTTCTTTTTCCTTTAATGTCTCCAATTCCTTACCTGTACACATCAATTTTCTCCTCTCAACTGTTCTCACTCTTCCTTTCCACGACATATCCTCTCTGCTTTGTTCTGTGTTGTAACCCTTAGTTTTTTCTTAGTTTCTAAACATGACTCTCATTTTCCCCACATTCTTATTCTGAAATGTGCAGGATTAATACAGGTATCACTGAGAGGCAGACATTGTCCACCTCTGCCCCTGAAATCTTTCTGTGAGATTGTTCATTATGCACAGCATCAGTAAAATTCTTCACAGTAAAGGAGAAAATACTGTTGCCAGCCTGAACTGAATGCTGTCATGGGACTTTAATTACACTATCTAACCTTTCCTTTATGCAGTTTAAAACAGACTCCTCTTTCTATGGAGACATAATTTTGTGATATTTTCTGAAGTTTTATTGGTTCTACACTTTCTCAAACAGAAATGTTAGTACCAGAAATTAAATGTGACAACATTACTATTATTTATTCTGTAAAATAGCTTTAATCTTCTGTTGAAATCTGTTTATTTACTCACTCCCATAATGAACACCAGGTCTTCTGAGCTGATGTGAAGTTTCTGGTCCTGTTTCTCAGGCCGCTTTCTCCATTTCGCACTAAACTGCCATTGGATGAAAAATGTCCTACCTTGGCTGATATGTTATCAGAGTGAAGCAGGGGATATAACTAGGCATACCGAGAAAGTAGATGGCTGCGCAGGAGGATCCAGTCTGTTTCAGGCAGGAAAACTCCCTTCTGCTCAGGGTGTACCCTTTATTGTACGCAGGGTTATCTGCCTATCATTAGCATGAAAATTATGTGAATAGTCTCTGCAGTATCCCAAGCAGATCTGCTCTCCATTTCTTTTGATCTACTAATCCGATCAGTGAGAAGATATAGAGCCAGAGGAAAGCAGATGAGCTAGATTCCAGGGAGCGAAGCAACCAGTCCCTGGCAACAGGAGGAAAAGGGGCCTCATCCTGCTGATGAGGATGATCTAGCAGACAAGTCCTACACTTTTCAGGGAGTTGTCATTAGGCAGGATTAGCAAATTTAAGTTCATGATGTGTTCAAGTGCTCTAGTAACGAGAACTGTGCAAAAAGTAGAAATGTATTTCAGTTTTACTCCAGCTTTTGATACGTCTGCACTGATCCTGTATTTATTCTGCTTAATTGTTAAAAACTAGTAATTGTCACAGTATTGCTTCATTTGTGGCATTCACAATTATAAGTAAGTATTCTCTGTTTCTGCTAAAGAAATGTAATAACAGTCCACGAGACATACTTAATCTCAAAAAATTGAGACATTTTTACTGCTGAAACAAAACGCACGTGTGGGAGAAATAAATATATGCTAGTAAGTGCTAGGTGTTAATAATATAAGTGATTAGAAAATATGCAAATAAGCATGTTCATATAAAATTTGTTATTTCCGTATAAAATTACTCTCAGGAGCATGTGGCCCTGAGAGTTTTGAATTACATTCAAAAATGTAATTAAGATGTTAATACATAATTTAAAAATAAAAATAAAATATTAAAAAAATAGACTCTTTTTATTTTTATCAGAAAAGTTTGTTTCAATGAAACTTCCCTGCCTTCAATCAAACAAGCTTTATGCTTGAAATGCAGCATACTGAGGTAGGGAGATACTAATAAAAAGACATGGGGCTCAGGGGACTAAGGAAAAAAGCAAATAATTTTCATTGAAAACAAGGTTTATATGGTTGTAGTGTGTGCTGTATTGTGCCGAACAATGGTATTAGTACCCCCTCAGGACTCGTGGTAAGCACTGGGCATGTGGCTTTAGAAAAAAGAGACTTTTCTCAACCCACTTTCTCCCAGTGATGCTTTGTTGGTTCGCAGCAAGTGTCTGACTTCATGTCCTGATCCCACTTTAAGAGGAAGTCCGGCTCAATTCAATTTACCTCTCTGCCTTTTAGTAATGAGACAACATGCATGTGAGCAAGCCCCATGATAATGCAGAACAGATGGGCAGATTTTTGTCTAATTAGATTCTGGACAGCTTGTTTGCTTGTAGTAAATGTGCGTGTATTTAGAGATTTCACACTTATTATAAAGACAACAGATTAGTCAGACAAGGACAGACCGTTTTTGGTTTTTTTTCTGCTTAGCATAAGTGTTGGTCTACTAAAGAGGACTGTTTGATAAAATCTGCAAGGGTAACTGAATAGTTCTTGGATATCATACTCTTCATGGATTGAATAGCCTGTACTTTGATCCTGGAAGTCAATGCACCACACATGAACTCTTCTTTTTGAAAAGACCACTAGAAAAATAAGGGCTTCCAATATCTGTGTCTCTTTTTGCAATACTTTGCCTATCTGTTTCAACTACTATACATCAAGGACTCTAAAGAACATTTCATTAGTCACTTGTATTTATTCTGTTAATCACTATTTGCCAGTCTGCATTTTTTAATGTACCTATTAGTGTCCTTACAGCATTTTGAAAGTTTGCTAGCAAAGCACTGAAATGCTCTTCGAGGAAAATCATCATGATACGTGGTGCCATATTGCCTTATAGACAGAGGGCACAAAGTAGTTAAATGCAAGATAATATTGCAAGACAGAAAAAAGTATATGATAGTGGCGTTCCCATTGAACCTAATAAGGTTTCTCTGCTTGTTAGTTATTCACCTAGAATACATGTTCTATTCACATTAAAATGTAACTTAAGACAAAAACGGGTAAATCCTTCTCAATGTACTGTGAGTTTACACATGCTGTATATGAACCTATTTTCCACTCCTTATACGTCTACAACTGACTTTGGTTTTAAAGTTGAGACTAGAGGAAAAGTGCCAGATCTTTCCCATATTAATAATATATTTAAAATAGGAATTCAAAGAATAGTGGTGTATAGATGCTCATCAGCTTCATCAGTGAACTCTTAGAACACCTAAAGTGGATTCACCCTGTTTTCCCTTCGCTTCATGATCTAGACATGGAGAGATGATGAGGTGAGACTAGCCAACTTGACATGAAAGTAATGATGACATTTAAATGGGTATCCTGGTTTTCACCGAGATACAGGGATCTCAGTGTCCAGATAACAGCAGCTGGTATGACACTCACCACCTAATTTCTGATTAGTTCAGAATTAAACTGTGTAAAAGTGAAGTAATGCTCATCAGAAGGGAAAAGTTAGTTTGAAATATAAATGTCTTCCTTTACCATTTCTTACTCGTGTATATCAATCTGCTCCAATAGGAAAATTGATGCCTAAAAGTGAAATTTTGTGGAATTTGGATATTCCCCCCTGGAGATGAAGGTGCCTAAAGTCTGGATCCACAATATTCAGCCAATGTTCCCACTGTTGTTGATATGAGGCAACATTTCATATTGTTAACGGAGCAGGTTGCACTTCCATTACATTTTCACCTGGACTCTGCATCATTTAGGAAAATTTGATTATTTATGCCACTGTTTTATGGAATTAGATTTCAATGAGTTTTTCAAAAAGGAGCTAATAGTCGCTTTTGTCTCATTTTCAGTGATCAAGGAGAGAAAAAAAAAAAAGAAAAAAAAGAGTTCCAAATGTTTTCAACTCTCCTCCCTGGTATCCACAATTCTTTGTGTTATGGTTCAGAATTTTGTAAAGCCCTTCTTCCAATCAAGATTTTCTGTTTATTTATCAGAGAAAATGTCCTGTAGGAAGTACTACTCATAGTGCTCCTCTTAGGTAGCATCTGCCAGTTCCAGATACTTGACTGTACACTTACCATATAACGTATCAACATTTAAGTCTCACAGAAAGAGCTGCTTTCTCATATTATGTGAGAAAGTGAGTTTAAAGAAATATTGATTATAGTAGCAGATCCTCCTGAGTCTATGCTTTTCTTTTCACTATAATCATTTATTACTTCTTCCTGTAAGTGTTCACTTCCTTCTGAAAGGCACATACAAAACACTCTCCCACATGGTCTTTTTGTTGCCTCCTTGCTCCTTTGTTGCTCCTCCTAGTTCTGTCTTCATAAGCCCGATGCCTTGCTCATGAAATTCTTTTAAAGCATCTCGGTAGAATGAGGACACATGATGACAGTGCCAACATAAGTCAACGGCTGTTGAGGACATGTCACTTTGGATATGGTTAGCAAATATGGGTTTTTTTCAAAGGAATAATTTTCAGAAAATAACAGCTAAGTGGAAATGTCAGTTTTGTCACTTTGGTGCAAACCAGGTGGATAGGCCTTCCAAATCCTGCTAGTATAGCTGTTAACCTCAGAAGGTTTCTGCTTTCCTGACACCCGTGGACTTCCCAGCTCCCTGCCTCCTGCTACCTTCCCTACTCTATCTCGTCCATCCCCCATTTTCTGGGTATGTGGCACAGAGAAGGTTCTGGCTGGCACTTGGATTATGGGTCTCTTCTTGCCCCAGTTCTCAGGGCTTGCTCACTGAAGGATCTTCTCTGGCCAGAAGGATAGGCTGATTGTTCCCAATCTCCTAAACTCTGTATCAGACAGCTGACGAGTCTGCTGAGCACCTGTGAAACTAGCCAGGGGGTTTATGCACCATTTCCAAAGCACCATAACATAGCTTTTTATCCCAGATTATAATTTCTTCTTGTAAAGGAGAATTTTTCCACAGAATGGAAAGATTGCTTCTCTCTCAATTATACTGTTTTTCTTTATCATTCGAATGGAGGTAATTTTATTGAAATATGGAAAGAAAAGACACTCCTCATAGGTGAAATCTTATTTCACTTATATCATAGATTACACCTCAGAAGCAAAAGAGATGGTGAAGACTCATGAACCGTGGAGATATTAGAGAAGTAAATAGCAAAAATACTTGATTGTGTGGTAGTACCACTAAACAAAGCAGTAACCTTTACTAAATTGCAAAATGTTATTATCTTCCAAATAAGGTTGGTCTAGATTAACTTGTAAAGCTGTATTTCACTCAGAACAGATCTGATTTATATTCTTGAGTGAATTGTCCAGCCTGAACAAAATCACTCGTCACTTATGATTAAAGTGCATTTTTCCCTACTTTTTTTATTAGACCATTCAAATAAACACTTTAAGCATTTTTTCATTTTATTTTTTGTATATATTTCAGCTACTACACTTTCTCCTCTAGTGCATTTTGCATTTTATATCTTTGATTGGGATAAGTCATTTGGGAAAATGCTTGTGCTACTTTGCATACATCCTGATTTTCTGCTTTACCCACGTGTGACAAAACAGGTTACACTAACTAGCTTCCTAGAACCTAGAGATATAATTACATCTGAGCTTTTTATTCCTTTGGGGTCGTGTTATCAATGCTTGAGTAAACTGAACATATTACTTCCTGACTCTTAAATTTTAGACTATATTTACGAATTGCTTACTTTTTATATTATTATTTCAGTCTAAAGCAGTGGCTCTCCCAGGTAGTCAGGACACGTGTTTTTCTTCCCATTTTAACTGGGTACTTCACTAAACCTGATACAACCTAGGTAGCAGGAATCTTGTGCTGCTGCAGTAATTGTCATACTGCATTTGTGGAAGGAAGGTGTAATTCATTAATGAAATAGCCTAGCTCTGAGCTTGGGGATAACACAAGCTGCATTGAGGCAAATGTGTATCATGAGCTAAAGGAATCCAAGGGTCCTGGAGCGGGGGAGAAATCATCAGAACCTGAAATATAGGGTCCTTAACGGAGCAGTCTCAGCCACAGCTAATTTTATATGTGATAGGGCGCTGAAACTGAATGCTTGGGAAACTCTGTACAAACATCACAGTCGATTAATTAACACTAACCAAAAAACAGGTTGTAATATACTGTGAATGATTCCATGTTGTTCCATCACAGAATTATCCTGGTACTGACCGGAACATGAATGAGCCCCGGTCTTAACATAGGAAAGCCTGATAGAGTATAAACTTATTCACAATAGAAAGCTCTGGAGTTTCTTTTCAAAATAAGCACCCTCATTTTTAACAACCTACACAGTATTTGTCCTCTGGATCCAATGATAATTGAAGCCTTGGAAATACTGTAGATTTAGAGGAGTAGAGAAACAAAAGAAAAAGTACAGTATTTGTCAACTATGCCACTATTGAACATGTAGTCAAATATAAAGGGCTGGAAATTGCTTCTGGATGGGGAAGCTTTATATAATTGTATGTTACATTAATCTTGTTTTATTTTACTGTTCACAATTAGGAATTTTGCAGCCTTAAACATGTGAAATTAAAACCATAGATGGTTTCTTAATTGTGCAACTCCTCGATACTCAATTAGCATTGCTCTCCTTTCCCCTAACTATGTAATACTGTACTAATGAAAAACAGGGCTTCTTTATTTGCTATGGCCTTGGGGTCAATTATCAATTTATCATTACGTCCTGCAGGTTTAAAATAAAATACTCTGTGCAGTGTAACCATTGTACAAAATTGACATTAAGTAGATTCTGCAAGTATGGACTTAATAAAAAATACAAAGAGTGCTGCCTAAAAGGGTTCTACTCCTATAAATTCTATTAGGTTGCCTTTAATTTAAGACAGTGGGAAACTGCAAAACTAATTTAAAGGGTTTTTTCCTCTTTTACTATCTTTGTTATATTCTGTATGAGAATAATCAAGAAAGAGCTAAATTAAAAATAGCTTCAGTTTTATTTCAAAGATTTCTCAAGATTTCAAACTTAGCTTTGGTAATAGAAACATTGCTGTTGATCTAGTTAGTAATGAATTTAGATCTATCTTATGACTGTCACATACTGTTATGTATTAAAATATCCATAAGTCAATGAAAAATTACTCATGTGAAGTATTAAAAACATCCTATATAAATTAGACAAGCAGAAAGTAATCAATTAGAAATAAGGTTTCTTATTGAAACAAACACCTGGTTAGGAAGTTCATTTCTAGTTCATTTACTGTAAATATTCCATCCATGTAAAGTCCGGAATTTCCCTTTCTTTGTTCAGCTCTTGTCTAGCAAGGTGAATTAACATGTGCTCTTACAAGGAACTTGGGAAAAGCAAATAAAAAATTCAGCACATTTCCCATTCTTATCTCTTAGATCCTTCTTCCACAAAGAGGTATTCCCAGAACTAAGTCTTAGTCTTGTTGCTGGGTACTGAAACTTTGTGGGACTTCTCCCTCAATTGTGACAGTAAGCTTGAGGCGCTATATTTCATCACCTGGCTTGTTGGTCCATATCTTCATCCAAAATTCTCATCTTTACTTGATCCAGGGAGAATAATCTAATTTTAGCCCTCTTAAACCTTAGGATAACCCTTTTTTTTGTTTCAGAATACATCAGCAAAACCTAGTCGTCACCTTAGAGATGAGAAGCACTAGGGAGTTTGGCTCAGGACTGAACCCTTAGAGCTGACCCTATTAGCAGTTTCCCTCTGTTCTTTCCTCATATTGACAAGCCTCTGCCATACAATCCAGCCTGTCTTCACACACCTGCATAAAATATTCCTGTGGTCATGCTCAGATAGCTGGTGAAATATCAGCCCAGCTTTCCACCAGAGTGTCACTGTCTGTCTCTTCACTTCACATCAAACCATTTACTGGTGATGGTGTTTTTGTGAGTGAGTGAGGGGTGCTCTCCCAGTTGTGTCTGAGTTGAAAGACAGAAAGTAATAGGACCTTGTAGAGCTTTTCTTTTGCCCTTTCCTATTTTTAATCTTGGAGCCAACTTTAATTAATCCCACTTTCCTCCTACTCTCCTGGGACATTTTTCTGCCCCTCCATTATGCTACAGCTAAGTCTCAATAAACTCAACAGCAGCCACACATGTATAAAGAGGTGGTGGAAGACAGATAATACTGAGTAGTTTTTCACACTGGACAGGTTTTCCCCACCATACTCTCATAGATTTAATTCAATCCTTTTGTGGCAACAGAGCTTGAAGTGTATATCAATATTTTCATTCTTGAAACTAAACCAGCAAATATTGCAAGAGGAGAGTAATTTTTCAACTGGCGCCTTCTTCTGTGGCAGCACACAGGGTGGCATGACTGAGATACGGCCTGTTTAATTGATTAGTGCACTTGAGAGAGGGCTGGGTATGGTCCAGTACAGATCATTCTAAACATTGATAAATTACCACCTTTGTGTGAAATGGTTGAGGTGGGACCACTGCCCTTTGACAAACCAGAAAGTGAAATGATTACTATTGGATTCTATTGACTTGTCTGGTTAGAGCAGTTGGGCTTCTTCCCAAAGGTTAATTGGACTTGAACTCAAGAAATTAAGAGGTCAGCTTGGGTCACAGTGACAGCAGGCAAACTTTTAACTTACCACTAATAATATCTGTCAGGCAAAGGACATGCTGGAGTTCTCTAGCCATTGCTCTCCTCAAGCATTTGTTATTAAAAAAAAAAGTGTTTGTCTACATTATTTTATAAACTGTATGTGTGTATGTGGGAAATATGCTTATGAATATTTTGATTTCCATCAGATACTGCAGCTCAGAGATCAAAAGTATGCTAGGCTCAAGACAGTTTGCTGTCATAATGGACGTATCAATGTGGAACACAGAAATTTCCTTTTACAAATGTTAAGAAATTCAATGCAAAATAGCCTGAAAAAAAATTTCAGTGAGTATAGAGATCTTAAAGCTCTTTACTTTGGGAATTCTTATACTAACTTTATTATAGTCTTGTTTTCGTTTGTTTGAGTCTTTCTGATTTTCTAAGTGCAGATTAAGAGTAATTCTAGTAGTTCTCTGTTTTGTTGGTAAAAAAAAAATAAAAAACCAAACCAACAATTGTTAAGAGAGGATTGAGCTCTATATTATGTGAGGAGGAGAGAATGCCAAAATATCTTCTTGGATTTCCTTCTTCTAGTTACTGCAAAGATTGAACCACACATTCTTCCCTCACACATTTTCAGTTTTTAAATAATACTGTATTATTCACATATACATCTACATCTCTCAGTCTGTGTATATATATGGGAGGCATGCATACATACACATACAGTTCTTTTTCAAAAGACATTATATATTGTTTATATTTCAAGATAAATGAGCATTAATACTATTTGGTGAAAGGTCAGAATTGTATTATGGTGAGATAGGGTTTTATTTTAGTTTATCAGATTAATGGGCCAGATTTTTTACATCATCGAATTTATCCTTAGTACAATAAGAGGAGAGTATAACACTGTTTTGTGGCCTTCACATGCTGGAATTTGTTGTGAACTGGAATAGTTGTAAGACGAATTTAGCTGGATATATGTGTAGCATAAGCAATGAAACAGTGAGTTGAATCTAGTGCAATCCGAAGCCATTCCACTGAGAAAATTGTCCCAGTGAAAAATCAGGCAGTTCTCTGAAAAGATGAAGATCTTGTAAGATTAAGTTAGTTACGGAAGAGTTTGATGCTCACCTGCAGAGATTGCTTCATTGCATATATAGCCAAGGAGACACTGCATTTTTAAGGGTCGACTGGGATTTATTTTTGTTCATACATCAAGCTTTTTTCTCCATGACTGGTATGGGAGGTCTTTACTAAAGTGAATGAGAACTGGGGACCGAGCAGGTAGAGATCCTAATGAAGAGACATTGAATTCCTTATTTCAAATTGAATATTAAATCATATCCACAGTTTTATTTTCCATATACTCCCAGAAATGTTGTAAAACAAGTCAGCAGAAGGAAGGAAAAAAAAAAGGCTGGAAAACAAAAAAAAGATCTGATAACTAGAAAAGTGTAAATTGAATTTGAACACTGGTAGTGACTGCTGTGGTACCAGATATACCTATATAACTGACTTATCTGGAATTTGTGCCAGAAGAATTAGTTTATTAACACTTAGCCTTTACTTAATTAGTGCAAAATCTAAGGAAAGTATTTGCTTTCGGTAATGGTTTTAATGCCTTTTTCAGCAAAGCTTTCACAAATGTGAGAAAATAAGGACCTGCAAAACAGGCAGACACAATAAAGTATGAAGATACTTGCTGGAGAGGCAGATGCAAGCCACTCACTTGACTTAATCAAGTGCAGACTAAATGGTACCAACTGATTTGGTAAAAAGGCCTGCATGTTAAAATAAAACACGTGTACCTGTTTCTTCAAGTAGATACATACAGGGGAGAAGGCCATATGCAAGAATTACAAAAACAGAGATGGAATAAGCGAAAATTTTTACACATTCTGAGACACATTCACTTAGACGCAAGATTCCCGCGGAAAAAAAAAAAACAAACAACAAAACCCCTCTTTTAAAGTCATGCTTATAGACCAGAAGAAGATTGGCTTCAGCATGGAAAAACAAGAGCCTTACTAAATCATTTATAAAAAGAGTGTGTTGATACCATTTTCTTTTCAGACACAAAACTAAGAAATGATCAGATAATAATCATAATACAGCAAATATTTTTAGTCAGCAAATAGGTACAAAATGGATTAATCTTTCATTTTTTAACCTAAATTTTCTTCTGGCATTACTTATGAATTAAATAATTATATTTTAAAACTCTCTGTAACTGCAGTAACCCTATTGGAGTGCCTAATGTTACATATGCAATGTATCATAAGAAATCATAAAGGGGAACATGCAATACCACTTCTGAAGAATCTTTTGTATGTCCAGAGCCATAAATAAATTACGTGTCTTGAATTTTCCAATTCGTAATTACGTGCTCATTATTTAAGAATGTTTTTTTGAGGGTATTCAGTTCAGTTTCATTTCTAAAGTAGGAATTAGGAATATTCCTCCTTTTTTCCCAGTGGGATTATTCTCATAGGAAGGTGCCAAACATAAAGAGAAAAAGTGGGTAATGTATAGCCTTCTGCTAGCTCTATGCAGTAACATTAAGATTGAAAAAAAGTCTGTTAAAAGGGTTAGTACTCCTGTTCCTGAGTTATAACCTTGGTTTCTCTGAGTTCGAAGAAAAATCAGGTTATGGCTACATGGGGAAAAGTTACAGAAGTATTCTTATTATATGAAATTGTCTCTGGGTCAGCACTTAATGTAATTTACCTTTGGAAAGAAGTAGAGTTCCTTTAACCTAATTTTCTATTTGGGAAGTGCAGTAAAACAGCCTTGCTGGAACTAGTGCATTAAAGAGTGGAAGAAAACAGCGGAGCAGTAATGAAAGAGAGTAAGAAAAAATAGAATTCCTCCATTCAGAGAGCATAGGAAATTTTACTGTATTGATGCTTCTGATACTAGGAGGGATTCAGTCTTCAAATAAAAATAACGGCAGAATTATTAACAGAATAGGCACATTATTAATAGAAATAAAGCATTTTTGTCTCATTTTCTAAATAAGTACTATGATGAGAAAATTCCAAAGCCTACCTATCAGAAATGTGTTCTGTTTTCTTAAAAGAAATCCAAAATCTTACTGTCATATTTTTCTGAGTGATTCTCTTATACAGAAATTTGGTTAAGTCTTTGTCAATGTAAAACAGCATGTCGCATCATAAAAATGGCAGTTAGTGACCGCATTATATCTCCTGATGGTGATCTAGGAGATAAAATTAGTTTGCATGTACACAGAAAATCTGATTATATATAATTTAATTAGTTTTGCAAATCTCCCACAAGCAGCAACAATCAATCATTGGGTTTAACTTTGTACCATTTGGTTGTAAAAGCATGCTTGAATTAAAGAAAGATAAAACAATCATAGCAGATCGCGAGTATTCCACTCATATATAACAGTTTTTTTCTGACTGAAACAACATTGATAGCAATGAGGAATGATGAACTATTTATGTATGTATTTATTTAATGTGACTTCTGCTGCTGTCAGTTTTTGATGAAAGCTAGAAGGCTGCAATGTAAAAGAGTTTTTCTCCACTCTTTTATGAAGATTTCAAGATATTTTTGATGAAGTTACTTGCTTATTTCCATATTTTCCCTTTTTCTCATCATATCTGCTTTTCTAAACTCCTGTTACCTCAGACTTACCTTAATGTTGGTCTCATTTTCAGACTCAAGTTTAGACACATGAAACCTGGGTTGTTGCACCTAGTTTGTTTGTCGATTCAGAACATATGTTTCTTACTGCACTAAAATTAAATGAAACTGTTATATCAGGGATTGTATTGTAAGTGGTGGAATTATCGTCAGAAAAGAAAGCTAAATCAGGATCTTAATCCTGCTATTCTTGTCATCTCTTTGGACATCTTTTCTAGTTTTGACTTTGCAAATCAAATTTCCCAGTCATAGCTTTAGGATTGTTTTCATAGACAAATTCTATTAACAGTTATAAGATGCCATGATGTGATAGTGACACATAGGAAAGAAATTATTAAAATTAGCCGTTAATGATGCACCCACCATACAATTGAAAGCAGAAGGGACAGGTATGTGTGCTCACCAAAAGTATCCATCGTGAATGTTTCATATAATATTTTTAAATCTAAAGTGAAATTAACAGCCCTATATAGAAGATAAAATTCAGGTGTGGTGTCATGGAAAAATGGCAGTGAAAGACTACATCTGTGTGCCCATGGTGAGTCAAGTTCTCCTGGCATGCTGGTCCTAGCCTAGCCACAATGTCAGTGGCAGAGCATGGGGTTTGCTTCTTGCTGAGGAGCCCAGGACTAGGTGAAGCATGCACCACAGGCAGGCCTGTGCCATATCCTGGCATACAGGAGAATGCTCTAACTGTTTTGATCTGATATACACAGGAAATATCACTTCAGTGATGTCATGAACATATACCAATGAAATAAGTAGAGAAATAAGCTTCATAAGCGAACCCATTCTGATAATATTGTAGACTTATTCTTTCATATTGTTAAGAACAGATTTAAGTATTGATGTTAGAATCCCCAATTCAAAAAAGGAAAAAAAAAATCTAAAGCAATAAGGGTGTGCTACTCTTTAATAAAAACTCATTGGCTTCCATGGTTTACTCAAGTGAAAAGAAAAACGTTTGCATAAATGATTTGCTGTAGTCAAGATATTAGTGACAATTTATAAGGTAATCCTAATAAGATTTAAAACATTCTTACTGTGAATTTCAATCATCCTGTTAGAGCATATGTAATTGTATAATTTGTCCTATTTTTTCAATAATTTCTTTACTGGTTTAGTTGGATAGTTTCCCTCTCTACCTACAGCTAAAATTCAGTATTTGGAGCAGTTATTTTTATACTGAGCAGTAAATATTTCAGTGCCTTTGCATAACATCCATCTGAATGAGTTATTTCTAATCAGGTTTAAAATGTAAAAGCATTTCAGGCTGAATTTTTTAAAAGTCTCTAGATGCTAGATGTATGTGCTGTGCGTAATGCAACTGAATTCCAGCCTGGAGTAGAGCTTCTTATAAGCCTGTGAAATGCTAAAATTGAAGACAAAAAACAGAAGTATGACTACATTGATTCAGACCATAGGCTCAGGTAGTATTCCCCAAAACTGAAAGGGCAGACCTGGTGTCTATGAAGTATCTACCATGTAAATAGCAACCATGTGAGGGGTGACTTTTGGAGGAGACTAAAGGGGGTCTCCAGCACTTGGATGCTTTTCTATGCTGCTCTGTCTTATGCTAGTTGGTAGTGGTGTGCTAAAGACCATTTTTCTGCCAGAGCATAGTGTCTGGCTATTTTACTCTTTTATTTATTCCTAGTCCTAGCTCCAGCTCTCTTTTGGAGATGGACTGAGTAGCAGCCCTTCTTGATTCTGAACCATTTTGTCCCTCATCGTGATAATCTCTAATAATAGAGGAAATCCCTTGGTATTTTTTTGTTTTGCCCTGCTAATAGGCAGAGCTAAGGAACATGGTTTTGCGTGTATCTACTCAAACAGTAGGTTCACTTGAAATTGAAATTACACTTTTACAAATTTTCAGGTATCTTTTATTTTCATATTCCCATTTTCTGTCATAATTTTTAAAAACTACATAGAAAGTGAAAATGGGTTTTGAAATACATTTAGACGCTTGTTGAATATTGTATGCAGCTTAGACAAAATTTGATCAATTTTTTTGAAGTATTGTTGATGGGACTCGTGTTCATATATACCTGTGCAAAGCACTGGGAAAAGCTGTTAGACATCACTAAAAGGTAGATGTTATCACTATTCAAAGTATTTTCTCAGTAATCCTCACCAAAAAATTAGTCTGTAGCACTGCAGTCACAACTTTTCTGGATATCAGGTCACTTATTAGAAGAGGAGTGTACAGTTTGGAAGTATTGGCTTAGAATTCAAGAAATACAAACTGAGTTGCCTACTTCAGTCTTTTTATTTTAGAATAAAGACTTCTCTGGGCTATAAATCTCCCTCTCTTGTTGCCACAAAATATGTTCTGGAAAGGTTATACACAATTCACTAGCATTAACAGCTATCTTTCCAGAAAAATGACTTCCAAATATGGATATCATGTATATTGCTGTGTAGTATCTCTGACAAAATTTGTGGATTTTAATCCATTCTCACTCTAAGCAGAGGTTAATTACCATTCCCAAGAGAGATACATTAAAAAATTAAGAGCTATATTAAAATTTTTTCTTGTTTTTTCCAACAGCACTTCAGCACCTCCACGGCAAAGTGTTCCTTGCAGTGCTGCCCACCCCAATGTAAGCCATATCATTCCCTTCTTAGGACAGTAAGAGGCAGACAGAGCTGGCAGGAGGATCAGGGGATGCTTCATTTTTGCTCTGTCTTCCTCCAGTGCCATGTGCAATCAGATTGGTGGCATGTCATTTCAATCTGTCAGCATCCCCTGAGTGCTACTCAGTCAGCCGTAAGGAAATACCCTGTGTGTTGGCAGAGGATGTCCTTTAACAACATCCAGTCGCTCAGTCAAGCAGTCTAAATGGGGCAGCAGACAGCACCTTCACACCAGTGTATGCTAACTGAGGTCTTTGTCAGTGTGTCCTGACCTCATAAGAAGACACAGCAAAAAGGCCGGGGTGAAGAGAAGAGAAAAGCTAACCTTGCCTTTTCTGCTAAAAATGGCATCTTTGTTTACTTCACTGAGTCAGAAACAAATATATTTTATATATGTCTGTGTGTTTATGTGAGTGTATATAAGTAAATATATATATATATAAAAAAACCTACATACACACAATTTCCCTTTTGCAGTATGGGAATGTAACCACTAGATGACACCAAGAGATAGTTCCTATAGACCTGATTTTTTATTCTTTATTCATCTGCCTGTTCAAAAGGTGACATTCTTGCTGAGATTGTAATTAAGATTACAGAGGTACGCAAATTAAGTGATCTGGCAAGTATTAATAGTTACCTTACTTTAATATTACCAATTACTGTCCTAGAGTGCAAAGAGCATGGAATTTATGATCATTTGGACGGTGGATCTCAAGCATTACCTCTTCTTCCCTGCAATGAGTACCTTTAATTGGCTATTACAGAAGCATCATTCGAATTGCCCTAGCCAAGAGTCTGCTGCTGGTCCTACAGCAAATATCCAGTTGTGGTGGCTTGAAAACCATCTCTGAGAATCCACCCAAGGTGAAACTTAGTATCATCAAACCCTGGAGCAAGATGACGTATTTATACCAGACCAGAATTAACTGTTTTGTCCTTTTCTGCCACTTCATTATTCTCTCAAAATCAGCTAAGTATACATGGTCTGATAATAAGAACTAAGAAATATTTTTCCTTCCTCAAAGGAATGTCAAAATTGACAATTTGATATGCATTTCTGAGATTTAGGGTTTGGCAATGAAAAAGAAGGAGCAGTTTTGAAACTATCCTCTTATTTTAATAATTGACAGTGACCATTTCAACAACAACAAAAAATATATAAGTATCCAGGGTT
>NW_010426264.1:0-23460 GCF_000710305.1 Buceros rhinoceros silvestris | reverse complement strand
TGCATTAACAGAAAATGGCCTAAATTTCTAACTGGTGGACTGAAATTTAGTCCCATGGGCCCATGTATAAATTTATAAAAGCAACATAGTATGACTAATGTCATCCATTAATGTCAATTAGAGATGTAGAGCCTGTTTGATAAAACTGAGAGTTTGCTTGGTCATACAAAAATATGCAAGTCTTAGGAAAGTAACACTCTTTGAATCTTTTTAGCAGCTCCATCTAACCTCCTCCTTCCAACCCCAAGTACTAATCTAACCAACCAATAATTTTTCGCTGAAAACAACATTCATAAGCATTCACTGGCTTACAACAACAACAAAAAACTGGACCCGGACGAGTATATCTCATATGGGCATGTTTCAAGTATGCCCATGTGTTTCATATACCTCAACAGAAATTTGAACTGTCATTAAAATTTCAGTTGTTCCCTCTTGTGTATATTGTGGTCATCAGGCTAGTGATAATAACGGGAAAAGAGTATTGATGAAGATCTTACAGATGAAATCAGCCTGTGTATGCAACAACAGATAAAACAACAAAAACTCTTGTTGAACACAGAACAGCAATTGGGATTTTCAACAGTTTTTGTATATTTGCAATTTTGCAAAAATTTGCTATTTTGCCTCATTTGCAATGAGGCAACAGATTTAAATCTCACTGATGCAACCTCTCATTCACAATTTACCTGAATGGCTCAAAGAGATTGCTGTCATCCCTACTCTGTGTCCATGTCTGAGCTGGGAGGTGTATGAACATCTACCTAGTTTTATGCCCACGGACTGGAGACAACTGCCATAGAGGAAGCTCTAAGAACTGGTTGCTGGAGAGGAACACACCACCTGGCCCAGATTAGGAGCTACAGGGTGACACCCACTCCCTCTAAATGCATGGCCCTACAGAAATCCTTGTGCCACCCATGCCATAGGTGTAGGTGCTGGTGTGAGGTGAGCAGTTCGTTGCTGCCCAGGACTAAAATGAGGGTAAAAAAATGAGTGGAAATAATAAATCAGTGAGTGTAGGAAAAAGAGAGAAAGAATGCCAAGTCATCATACAAGTAAATGATAAGGCTTATAAGGAGGGATGACATGCTTTTTGCATGCAAATGAAGAAATAAAGTCTTATTGCCCAGCATGAACTCTTCCTGTAAGACAAGGAGATTACTTGGAACCATGATTTCTGAGTATTCTCAGAACACACCATCAGCTTTGGTGCTACACTTAAGAAAGTTTTTCTTTTCCAATGACTTTATGAAAGTGTGGCTTGTAAAATATCTTAAGATTCTTCTGAATAAAGTGGAGAATGCATGTGAAATATCATTCCAAGTAATGGCTATAGCTATTATTATAGGGACACTGCAACTGTTAGTTTGTGTGTACTTGAAAAGAAAACTTGACACTTCCATTCATTTCTTATAGAATAAATAGAACAAATTCAATAAACGTCGTATTTGGTTGATGTTTGATTTTGCTTTCATTTCTGGAAATCAGGTTCCATTTTTGCATGAAACAATGACAATTGTCAGTGAAAGCACCACATATTCTGTTTGAATTGTTAAAAATCCAACTGGTTTTGTCCATCAGTTTTACAGGCAGTTCAAATTGCCTCATAAAACTCTAATGGGTTTCCTCATACACAAAACATATTGTATGTCAGGCATACAGAACACTGTTTCTGCTAGGTAAAACGAATGCTAAAAAGGATCGCTGTTCCTCCTATAACAGTTTTTTATTTGTAAAAAAGTTGTGAGCAATATACTGCCAAGTAAGACCCACTTTTTAATTCTTGCCTTTTTAAAGTAAACTATAGAAATTATTTTAGACTTAAAATTTTCTTTTTTTTCTGTGGAATAAACAGTGTGTAATAAAACCTTTTAACCACTATAATACTGTTAGACATGAAAATTTTAACAGCCTGAGAAAATCACAAATTGTCAGAGGTGCCATTTTGATAGAGAAATAAACATCATTATTTTGGGGAGTTTATTAGCATTAACAGACTTCTTATAGCATGCTGGTGCTTGTATTCAGGAAAGATGAATAGGCCATGACATTTTCTAACACCTTGCAATAGATTTAGAACAGATGCATAGATGAGAATTGTCCAGACACTTTTTTTTTTCTCTCAAATTTTGATAAATAAATGTTGGTATCAACAATTTAAAGTGCTCAAAATCTGGAAGTTATTTCTCAGATGAGGACATCTGCTTAGAAGTCATGAATTTTCTGGTGTTGCTTGAATTATCATATTTGTGAGGTTCTTCTCATCTTCTGTCTATATTCTCCACTTTAAAGGACACTCATACTAGGTTTTTATTAAATCTTATCAGTCCAGTAGTTATGATTGTTAAATATGTAATCTAAAATACAATTCCTGACACAAGTACAAGAGTTGGATCACTGGAGTGAAAAGCATTTTTAGAAGTTTGTGTGTGAGCTGAGACACCTGGGCTAGGATTAATCAGTCTTCGAAGGCTGACGGGGTTTTAGTTTAGTTCTGCAGTTTAAGTCTGTTAAATTTTCTTGATGTGGTGCAGAGGTGTTCACTCACATCAGCTCCACCCTGCCTGGGACTGGCTGCTCCCTTTCTTTGTCTAAGAAAAACAATTGCAGCTATGAATATACAATTGCTCGTACAAAGTACATAGCTCAAACCTGACTCTTTCTGCTCACCCCTAGGCCCATAGAGTTTGCTCCCTAAATCTGTGTAACATCTGTTCTAGTAGTCAACTGAATGTTATTAGGTGTAGTTGTAGCATTAATTATTAAAGAGATTATCATTAATAATTATTTTTATCGTGATAGCTGTTGATAGTCTAAGAAAATAAACAATGCAAGATTCGTGGGGAGAAATATTATCTTTTTATGAGCCAGCTAATACAGTTGGAAAAAATAAACCAGGACACACAACCTTTTATTAGACCTGAAATAGAAGCAACAAACTTCAAAGCTAACCTGAGTTTATCTTGATCGTATTTTGTATTAGCACCTACAGACAGGCATAGTGGAGATCCATTGTGCAAAGCACTGTACAAACAGAAACTAAGAGACAGTTCCTGCTCCACTGAGTTCACAAGCCAAACACTAAGCAGAGCAAGAGCAGGAGGGCAAACGGCCAAACAAAGGTGAACCTTTAACGGCTTAATAACAGAACCAGAAAGGAGCTCAGATCTCCTGGTCTGCAATCCAGGTCCAAATTGCCCAGACCACATTTGAAATGCAAATGGAAAGTTGCATTTCCTCCTTCATAACCCTTAAAAGAAGAGACTTACATGTATGAAGGTCAAGGTGGACTCTATGTATGCCACTGCATGGGTCCCGGATCTGCTTAACATGCAAAATTGCTCCCCTGCAAACTCATGCAGATCCACTGCTGGAAATCCACTGGTGGAAACACAGCAAGCCCCACGGAAAAGAAAGGATTAATGGGAAGAAGCCCTTAATCTGGACCTCCTCATTTTTGCTTGTTTTGTAAACACATTTCATAGTTCTGTAAGATACTGTGCATTTTTACTTGTTGATTATTAATAAATAATCTAGAATCAGCAATTTACAGGACTTGATACATCAGAAAGTAGGTAAAAAAATAATATAATAATCTAATTTCCTTTTCCCCACATTTTTTGATAGACATATTTCTTTTTTTTTCCCCTCCATTTACAGGTACAGAATTAAAGAACATGTTCACTCACTTTATTATTGATGCACTTAAGTGGAGTGTTCCAAAGCATATAATTACCGTGTAGGCTTATGGCCCTGAAGTAGACTGGGGTAGCGGTGCTGCATATCCATGATTTGAAGGACATACAGTGATGATTATAGAGGCAGTACTCTACATCCATTCCAGCCCTTTTGTGTTTAGCTGGTTGCCATGGCAAATAATTGGATAGAATTTAAGCCACTTTCTTCCAAGTGGGAAATTCATAATTTTACCCTTCACCTAATTTTGAACATACTTTTAAAGAATCTTAAAGTTTCTGCAGGAATGGAATACAGACTTGGGAGGGGAAAATCAGATTTCTACACATAGAAAAACACTTCATTTGGAGGTTTCCTGTTTGGGTTTTTTTAATCCAAAAGAACAAGATTTTAAAGCAACATGGTAGAGCAAAATGTGAGCCTGAGGAAAGCTCAAAAACATTTGATCCTAGAGAGACAGGAAAACTCAAAGTGAATGATCAAATAAAACTTGATCTGGCAGTTGATTACAATTAGAGATATAATTTTACCAACACAAATTTTTTTAATTTATTTAACCCAAACCTTTTTTAAGTTTTGAAAATATTTATCGTGTTTTGTCATGGTTTGTGGTAATCATCTATCGTATCTCTTTTATAGTTTGTTTCTTTCTCTGTAGGCATTTCTTTCCAAAAGATCCTCTCTGATTTCACATCAATGCTCGATGTATGTAGTCCTAGTTCTGTTGGGAGCTTATAATCTTAGGGACAGCACTCCTCAACTGTAAAATCTCAGCAACATTTCACAACACATGGTAATCCAGGAAAATCCAAAGCTCCTTTGCTCACTGTAATATTTTACAGTGGAGATCTCTGGAGCAAGACAGAATACAAGACATTGGTCTTGTCCCATTATGTTACTTCTAAGTCTGGCAGGAGCCATCATTGCCTTCTTGCCTTTAAAGCAAGCAGGACCCTAATGGGCCAAGAAATTACACCTGTCCTTTTATCATGTACATAGGGAAGGCCATGGCTGGATTCACCCCATTTTCCTTAGGCAGTTAATATGTGCCTCCTTTTTTTAAAGAAATAGCACTCCTAAAATATGTAATTACTTAGACATTGAAGAATTAGACTACTTCAATCCCTCTAGCTAGGGATCTACATCCATCCACATCCCTCTGCCTACATTTTCTGTACCTAAAATAGATGGACAGGATAGTTTCAGAGACCTTCAGAATGATGCCTACATCTTCATGGGTTAGATTGGAAAAATAAGCTCTTCTTTACTATGTTACATTTTTAAACCTTGAGCATGACCATTTTCCTCGAAGGTACTAAGTGAGCAGGTCTCTAATTGTGCTTGTGATGTGGGGACTGGGATAGCATGTCCAACCTTTCTGTCTTTCTAATTCTTACTGCCTTTCATAATAATAACTCTTTGTCTTGTCTTTAGATAAATCAGAAAATTGCTTTCATGCTTTTGATTTGTACTCCTACATCTCAAACTTCCTAACAGGCTTGATTGTGGTTTTGTTACTCCTTTGGCAGAAGTATTAAATCCAAGATTAGAAAATTAAACTTTGACACTGACTAAGACATGTTACTTTAGGAATTAAGTGAAGGATTTCTGACCTAAGGCTAGTTCTAATAGGCAATGATATTTCCTTAATCTTCGTTTTACAACTTTTATTCTGCATATTCAATGCTAATACTCAGTCCCAGATTTTTTTATTAGATTCTCCAATACCGAACATCTACAGCAGGACATAATAAAAGAGACACAATTTTTAGATAAAAAGTATTTCATATGCATTTGCCATTTTTTTCTTTTTTTTTCCTTCTGATTTTTCCAATGTGTTTTCTGAAAGGGTTATCCTTTGCTGAAAGATTCAGCTTTGAATCACTGAGTTCTTGTTAGTGGTGTCCTACTATTTACAAGTTCTTAACAACAGGCATAATTTTTCAATCTGAATTTTTAAGACAGTGGCCTGCCTAGAAACCAAAACAAGACAAGTTTCTAGTTAAGTTGTGAACTAATCAACTTTTGGGCACCTTCCTTGAGTCTCTTCTGTATGCTGGAGTAAATCCACTTTTTCCTTTCTTCTACATAACCCAGAGTATGCCACTACAAATTTGTTGTACCTGTATGTCTCTGACAAGGACTAGTTTTAAATTTATTGTATGGAGAAATCAACAGAGAAAAAGTGGAGTACCATTTGGCCTCTCAGTAAAAAAATTCGAAACTTTTTTAATGCGTTTGGAATTAACACATTGCTCCTTTTCTGAAATTGTATTTCAGTTTCAGTGGGGCCTCTTTATTACACGGGAGAACTATGACTACATTCTGTAAATAGATATTGTGCCATCCTCAACCACATATCAAAACAGTTTGAAATGAAATTTAACAGCAGTTTTAATACTGAGAAATAGTGGTGGCTAAGGAATATTACCTTGGGTGATCAAGATCGTTTACATTCTTCCTGAAGAAATGAGGAATCAACAGAAAGTGTGCTATTCTGATAAAAAAAAAATATTTCTACAAGAAGTAAATATCTTCAGGAGATCTATAGTTAACACTAAAATTTAGATAGTGGGAGAGTTGGAAGACTAATGTACAGAAGAGGGAAAGCACAGACAGGATGAGAGCAAGAAAGAAAATACAAATACTGTTACTAGCAAAGCACTAAACTCTGAATGATAAAGCACAAGGCGTGGAAAACTTAAGACAACTAGACTAGCAGTGCATCATCTTATTAGGCATCTCTCTCTGTTCTGAGTGGGTTAGGAAAGGTCATTCCATTTCAAATGACCTCTTGAGTCAACCTCTGTGCTGAAAGTTGCCACAGATTAAGAGAAGAGGCCAAAGGAGGACAGATGTGTCCATGCCACAGAAAACTAATCTAAATGTTTTCAGTATTTTCAGTACCATCATAACAAGACAATAATTGAAATTAGCAGAGTTTATGTCAAGGAGAAAATCTAGCAGATAGAAATAGGAAGCTCACCTTGGCAAATGCATGTGAAAGAGAAATATAAGAAAAAAAGCAACTGGTAAGTGGTATCTATGTAAACTCTATCTAGCTGACAGCTTCAGAATAAAACTGGAATTAGGATGTAGACTGGAAAAAGAATTGCTAAAGGAAACCACTGAGTCTCCTATCAGCATAAAACAGTAAGTGCAAAACGTGCTGACAATTCTCCCCCGTCAAAGTTTAGAAAAAATTGTGACACTTGGTCATAGTGTTATCTCTAGATCAGTGAAGTGGATTTTTTCTTATATCCCAGCAAACAATGTCTGCACTGATTGGAAACATCTTTCTTCTCCCCACCCTCTTCAATAGCCAAATGGCTTCTCTTGCTGCAGCTCTCTCTCTTCCTTACCATTTTAAGTCTGGACAAACCTCACCTACATCTTCTCTTGTTTGCTTGGTTTGGGTTTCGGGTTTTTTTGGCTTGGTTTTGTTTGGTTTTTTTTTTTTTGGGGGGGGGGGGGTTTTTTGGGGTTTTTTTCTTCTCTTGTTTGCTTGGTTTGGGTTTCGGGTTTTTTTGGCTTGGTTTTGTTTGGTTTTTTTTTTTTTGGGGGGGGGGGTGATTTGTTGGGGTTTTTATTTTGTTTTGTTTTTTCTTTGAAAATGAGGAATCAGTGTGATGTTTCAGTCCCTTAATGCCCAAATGAGATACAGATGACCCGAATTTCCTCTCAGACACTCTTGCTCAGGTTCTTCTCCCTAGGACTGTTGCATCACAGCCTGTAAGACCTGGAAGTATTGACCACTTTATCTATTTTGCAAAGATTAGAAAAGATACTTAGGTATCTGTGGTCTTAAGATTTGAACAATTTGAGTTTGAAATGTCCAGTATGTGAGCCATTTACTCTCTCTCTTTTCATCAGTATTTTTTCGAATTGGAGGGAATATCTGATTTTTGAGGTATAAATTAGTCTCCAAAATTCACAGGGAACCATTCTAAACTCTTCTTTTTCTTCTCAAGTAATTGTCTTTGGCATTTGAGATAGAAGTCCTTAGTAGGCTTTGTAGTATTTAATATTTGTTTAGTTTAGGATTATAACTTGATATTAGATTTTCTGATTTTTAAAAAATAAAAACTTGGTTTACTGATTCACGGTGAAGACATATTTTATTTTGCCTTACACACTAAAATTACATTTTATCACATTTACTTGGCCAAAAAAATACATAGTTTAGTTGAGGCATTGTTTTAATATATAAATTATTTTTAAGGGTTTGAGATGACACTGGGTTTTCTTATAACAGTCAAAATCTACACAGGGTTCAGCACTTTGTTGGACACATCTGAGCTACCTGTTAGAGCAAGCCTGGAAATGAATGGATTGTTGGTGTTGTCTCAAAATACTGAAAAAACCCCTTTTATTTTCATGCAACACTTACAGCTTGCGCAATCCACCATATCTGTTGGCACCGTCAGTACAAAGCAATACGCGTTGCGCATTTATCCTGTTAGATGGAGTCTGAGAGGTGGCCTAAAGACAGAAAAAGGTTTTCTTGAGGTCCCAGAGTTCATCCAGTTTCCACAGCCCCAAATTGCTGATATGAAACTTTCTTTGGATAAAAATACTGATGTTCAGAGTCAACTATATCCCCTGAATTTAATTCAGACTTCTGAAAAAGCTCAGTCCTACTCGTGGTCAGACATCCCATAGCTCTGGAGTGACATCCTGGGCAGACACCGCATAGGATCTCAGGGCTCACCATAGAGGAATGGACGTGCTTGGCTTGGGCACCATGGAAGAAAGGTGAACGTCCTCAGTGAGGCTACCCGCTTTGTTGAAACACAGGTTGAAAGCCCTTGTGCAGCCTAGAAATGTAAATTAACCTGCATGTTGCTCCTAGGAACATGCTTTGCTTCAGAAGTGCCACGTTTCTGTGTCTTCAAATGTATTTCTTCTTCCTCGGTCTACATTCCATGTAAATTGAGAACTCTGCTATTTAGCGTCTGCAAATGTAAGTTTCATTAGTTTCCAAGAGGCGCTCAGAGAGGCAATCTCTGAGGAACACTGTCTCCTGAGCCTCCTCCTGGGGTGTTGTAACTTGACCATCATTCATTGCTTCAGCCATCACTCACAGACAAAATATGCGTAGCAAATCTGTGCTCTGCTGCCTGTCAGTGAAAGCTAGAGAATGCATTGCTTCAAGGGATTATATGGGTATTGATCTCGTTGTTTATGCTTTTTTCCTAGTGTGAAATTGTCAGAGAGAAGTACCAAAGTTCTAGTGGATCCTTAGATTTAGATTTAAATATTTAGATTATTCTAAATATTTAAAGGGCGGGTGTCAAGAGAATGAGGCCAGACTCTTTTTGGTGGTGCCCAGTGACAGGACAAATGGCAACAGGCACAAGTTGGAACACAGGAAGTTCTGTCTGAATGTGAGGTAAATCTTCTTTACTTGCAGGTTGACAGAGCACTGGAACAGGCTGCCCAGAGAGGTTGCAGAATCTCCTTCTCTGGAGATATTCAAAACCCACACGGACGCAATCCTGTTCCACCTGCTGTAGGTGAACTGGCTTTTCCAGGGGTGGGGTGTACTAGATGATCTCCAGAGGTCTCTTCCAACTTCCACCATTCGGTAATTCTGTAACATACTAGAAAATAGGCAAATAAACTCATTACAGCCTGATGCTAAATAAAGCACAATATGTATGTATATTTTAAAAATTACATAATTTTCAAGCTCAAAAATCTATTTCAATTCAGTTTAACTAAATATTATTAATCTGCAGATTGCCATAAACAATTAAGCCAATTACCTAAAATTTAAGAAGGCATTCCCTTTACATTTAGGGGGGTTTTCCTCCTTAACAAATTATCAAACATCTAATTTGAAGTGCCGATATCTGAATCATTAATGTGGGTAGGATCAAAACTAGCTTAAACATACATGCAAATAGTTTACTGAATTCCTTTTTTATTGTTTTTAAACTACAGGGATTTCTTGGATTCTTTGGTATAAATGCAAAAAAAGGCAGAATCATTAATTCAGTACAGTTTCCGAAAACAGGTATAATCGTGCTTTTCTTTGCTAATTCACAGAACTCAGGTTGGTTACTTTAAAAGCACTGCTGTTTACAGCATTCCTGACCAATTAAGCTCAAAGCTAGAGGTGGATAAGAAGTTGTGTGTTAGTTAAATTCTGCTATAAAATGACATAGTAAGAAAACAAGAGTGTTATTACTGTAATCAAGATCCTGATAAAACATGTATATGTATCAAATAACATTATGCCAGCAAGTATGTTGGATGCGGAGGCTTTAAGATGCGCAAGGAAGGTTTCTTGGCCATGCTCCATATCTTGTACTGCAAAGACAGTACAAATGGAGTAGAAAACACTTGCCATTATTCTGTCACAAGAAAAATGCCTACAAGTGTGTATGTAAAGTTGGCATAGCTTTGCTGCTCTGGAGCAGAGCCCCATCCCATCTACCCATCCCCACCACTGCACTTGAGGGGACCCATGATGGGGAATACAAGGCAGGGACGTACTGTGCTTTGATTATGTCCATCTTGTTAGTGCAAATCAGACTGCAGACTGTTCCAAGGACAAGCTGGTAGATGTGGACTGGAAGAATGGGGAGCTGGATCTATGTCCCGAGGAGGCTGCCTATTAGTCTCTGCTCAGGCACTAAGAAGTACAGATATGTCCCATTGTAGGCTCTTATCTCTTCTTTCTTTTGAATGATGACTAAACTGTAACAGCTAGAGAACAGCATTTGATAAGCATGGATCCAATTCTGAAGCAATCTTCAGGGCAAGACACCCTACTCTGCCTGTCTAAGTTGGAAAATATCACACGAACCTACGTTCCAGTTCCCTCACGCTGCAATTCCTTATCCTCTATGCCTGAGCAGATTAGAAGGCCAAAAAGCAATGTTGTAAGCAACAGGTCACAAAGATATTTTCACATTCAGTTCTCCACATTGCTGCTGATATCCCAATGTACTGGAAATTCCTGTCAGCATCCAGAGTGTCATTTGGCTTTTAAACCTCCTCAAATCCACACTTGAAGTTGATAATTATTTCACCTACGTTATTTGGTCTTAAGCCACTTTTCTTATATGTAGCACTTTGGATGAAGCTTGGAGATCCAGCACTGAGGACAGGGAAATTATTTCAAAAACCTTTTGCTGCAGATATCCGAGTATTGCAAGGTTTTAGCTGGGCTGAGGGCGGGAAAATGGTGTTTATAAAAATATGAAGATAATCACAGAACTTGCATTAGCCTCAACGAGTCCTAGGCTGACTGTCTTCTCACCTGGCAGCGAAAATATTTTGGCCAAATATATTATTTTATAACTTATGGATGCACAGTGTAATTGTAAAATCAGCTAGTTTGATCCCTTTCATCAGTGCTCCCAGCCCACTAAGGTCTGTGTTTTATCAGACCACTGGGTTGGAATTACAGATGTCTTTCTTTTGCTAGGAATAATGCAGATTTAATTTGGAATTGTAAAAGGTTTCAGTACACATTATTTAATGAATACCACCTCAATTCCAGTTAGTGACATGCAGAAATCAGGGTGAATGCACACTGAAGAATAGAGAGCTCAATTGTATGGCTTAAATATCCTTCTTTTTGTTAGGCACTGCTGTGCTACAGCTGTTGGTTAATACATGTCTAATCAGGCAGGAAGTACTTCAAATATTTTCAATCAATTCCTACAAATGTGAGAGGGACTCTAGAACATTAAAATGATAAATAAATACAGAATGTTAGAGAAAATAAAATATGTCGTAGAAATGTATTGTGCACATAGGATCTATCTCTCTTCCTGTCTAGAACAGTACTACTACTAAAGGTGCTCCACTTCTTGTTTTATAATCTTGTCTGAAAAGACTTCTTTTTCATTTATGTTATTTCCTTTGATACTCCAGTCATTTAAGTAACACTTTAATTTCACATCATCTAAAACATTGCAGGTTTTTATATTTTAATATATGAACCCAATACACTTACCTGCTTTAATGTTTGTCTCCTTGTGAATATACACATCCTTTAAATTTTTCCATTGGCCTTACTACAATAAATGTGAGAATCATGCTTTGCGTTAATTACCATGTATAAATCCTTTAAAGGAACATAGGACCTGGTGTGCATTTATGGTGTTACTTATATAAACCTCAAGTACAGTAGGGGTATGAGGTTGATAATGTATGCCCTGGAGTGTATTACTGCTTTTTATAAAAATCATACTTCTTTCAATGCCTTCAGTAATGGACTCCAACCTGTGCAGATGCAGTTGTATAATTACGCTTCTGAGAATCCTCATTAACCAATTGGGATTGTCACTGCTCAGCAAGTCATGCATGTTGGGTAATTAATCCTATCGGGAATAGCTCTCCTTGGGCAACCCATAAGATCTGCAGAAGTGTATTATCAAAATTATTCTAAAATACACAACCAAGAGGAGAAACCCAATAAAAATAAAATAAACTCTAACATAAAGAGTTTGTAATGCATTTCTCCATTTCATTCCTTCTTTCTCCGTATTTTGTTGTCTTAACACTAAGAGGTGTTTTCAAAGAAAGCACCACAGTGTTCAGGAGCAGCTGACAAATTAGCCACCAACAGTCTCTTCAAACGTTGTAAAATAAGGACAGAAAAGTTTTGATTCAGAGTTGCAAAGACAATACTTTTTTCTTTTCCAAACACAAGCAATAGTAATATTTTCTTGTTATTTGCATTCCTACACCAAAGGATTTTATGTTCTAACTGGTGATGGAAAAAAATAATAAAAAGGGTGTTTAAAGCAGGTGCTGTTTATAGTGTTTATATAAACACATTAACACTCTTTTGACACAGCATGACCTGAACAAGTAGTTCATCCTACTAGTAGCAAAGAAACAATAACTGAGCATGCCAGAGAGGAGTCATTCAGACACTGCAAAATTAACACCAGATTATGAATACGCTTGCCACTGGTAATTAATCGTGAAAATTGCTGGAGGAGTTCCCCTACTGTGAGGGATATTGGCAGAAGTATTTACTGCTAATAGGCCTTGTTTAAGCTCTTTTTTTTTTTTTCCCTCCACCCCCTTAGAGATAAAACTTACAATAGATTGCACAGGAGCTGGTAGATTATTACATATTCCTTTGACCTGTTTTCTTATTAACATTTCTGAATATCTGCAGTGTTTTTCTCCCTGTTGTTTGAAATTTGCGTTGTGTGTTCACATTCAGACCATTAAACTATCCCCTGAAGAGGAGGATAATTTCACAATCTGGGTACTGTTTTTCTGTATTCTACAGTGATCTAACATTATCCCATATTTTTCAGCAGTAATTTGGGGACATCATAAGAAGAGTTGTGTGTATTTCTAATAATATGCAAGCTTTTATAACTTTAGGTAGTGGTTACATGACCTAAAGAACCTTTGATGTGCCTATTATTTTAAACAAGTTTGCTTATATATGCCTTTTATTACGTGCTTTGAAAGTGTAAAAAAATGACCAAGATGTTTTCAAAGTTTTTAAATACAGTAAAGATCTATGAGCATGACTATGCTATCTAATTAAAAATAATTATCTAATTAAAAATAAAAATTGAATAAATTAACTTACCGTAAGTCACATACCCTCCTATACATTTTCCTAAAATAGATTATGGGATATAGTGTAATCATATAATATTTTCTTCCTTTAAAAAAAAGAAAAAATATATCCATCATGAATGTCTTTTAACAGGTGTGTTATTGGACAGAAACAAAGACCAGGTTCTTAGTGAAATCAAGGAAAGATTTTCTATTGAGTTTAATGAAATGTTTAACTACTACTTTTGAGAACTTGTTCATTAGTTTCCTACTGATTTTAATAAGAATGAAAATTTTCACCTTAAATATTTAGTACCCAAGCATCATATCTTGTATTTCTTTATTAAAGATTAGTGAGATATTGTCCGTTCAAAACTACTCAGAATCTGGACTTAATTTCTTTATTTTTATCATATAACATGCTTACTCTTCATCTTTCCCTCTTTCTGCGAAAAAGAGTGCTGTCAGCCTAAACACTTGAAACAACTTTGTATTTTTCTGAGAGTTAGGTGTATAGTTTATGGTCCATACTTAAGCCCAGTGCAGACAATGGAGACAATGCAGACAATGGATGCAGCACCATTGAATTCAGCCATTCAGATTGAGAATGTTGTTTAGTAACTAACATCTGCAAATATACTATGTTTATTGAATTTTTACTCTTCGTGGCTTTGATAATTTCAAATAAATAGAGGTATTACTTTTACATTTTGTTCATCTAAACAGAGAACTTTTGTCTATCTGGCGTAATTTAGTGTGAAAGATCACAGAGTCAAAAGTAGTCTACATTGCTCTAAACAGTTACACTTTATAGTGAAGATGTCTTGCAAATATTTATTCATGATAGCACACTGTGTAACCTTTCTTCTGTCCTCCTCTCAAATTCTCTGAGGCTTTTTTTTTCTCTAGCTAATCCCTCAGGCAACAAAAAACAACAGCTAACAATTAGTAGCTGTCACACTGCTCTGACACAGAACAATAAAACATTGCAGAGGTTAAACTGTCTCTGGTTTATGTTAAGAGTAACGATTTTGGTCATTTATATGCCTTTAGCATGAAAGTTTTATATAATTTGAAAATTTTTTATATTAAATTAGTAGTAGAATCAAAGCGTGTTATGTTTCATTTATGTAAAGAACACAAACCACCCCTCAATAAATGGCTTTTGTTTTGAGTGAGATTACAACTGTAGTTTTAGGTGTCTGAAGAATGTATTCAAAAAAAGAAAAAGGTCTTCAGATAAGAGATCCTTTCTAGGTACCACAGCTGTCTAGTATTAGCATTTTGTTGCTCTGAGAAAGGAAATGTTCAAGGCTCCACACACTGTGCACATAAAGGCAGACATGCTGAAATATTCAGGATGTCCTTTGTAGCCTTCCAACTTCATTAATTAACCATTTAATATAGTATTTTTTGTTTTAATGAATGTTTACAAAATTTATTCTATATTATTCAAATAATAATGAATTTTTTTAAAATCTAGACCATGTGTTGCAAAGGACATATGACGTCAGGTACCCTAATTCACAATGAATAATAATTTATCCATGTTACTTCTGGTTCTACAAAGCATGAACTGTTGTTAATATAGAAATTTAGCTGTTTGTTGAGGTAATAGCAGTTATTAACTATATATAGTCCTACGCCTCCTAATAGCTTCCTTTCTCAAATATCTTAAATCCTTTATAAAGTGACATTCCAAATAATTTTATTTTTTCTTTTAACACTAGTAATGTCTCTGTTTATACGATAAGGAAATAATGTTTCTGCAATTTAATCGAAGAAGTGATAATTTTATTTTTCCCAGTCTATATATTTCACTTTGACATAGCTCATTTATGATCACTTACACACTTATGTATTGTGGAAATTAAATGCTGAAAAGAAAAATTTGTTTGTTTTCTATAATGAGAATATTCTTGATTTACAAAGATAAAAGATAGAGCCAAGTGTATTCCTGCAAGGCTGTGGCCAAATTCACTGTGAACAGCAGTGGCATGACACAAAAAAATCAAAATAGTCAAAACTGATGATGTTTGTGCAACGAAATTGCTCACATCCAAACCCAAAAACATGTACTAGCTGGAGCATAGAGAGTTTCTTTTTCACCAAAAGGAATCACTTCTGTTTGCGAAACTCTCCTTTGAAGAGAGAAAACAAAAGGTAATTTAGCCATGTATACTGAATGGACTTCGCTGGGCCCTGGAGACCTTCAGAAATATCTGTATCTGTCCATTGATCATTTAACAACTTCTTGTGTGGGCAAATAGTTCTGCACATTGAAAACACCTACAAGTGAAATATTTGAGTTAATCATGCTGCATCAGGGGCTCAAGGCCCTTCAGGCAGCACTCTGCACTAGCCATTTTGCTAACATTTTGCACGAGGACATATGCCACCCTTGAATATGAAGGACCTCGAAGTCAGGTTTTAACAAACAAGCAGTTTAGCACTTTCTCATAGACACATCATACTTAGTCCTAGTACCACTTGTTCACAGTATTGCCTAATGCTATCTAATCTCTTTAAAATCCAGAGCATTCCCGGCATCCCCAAAAAATAAATAAGTAAAAGTGGCTGCAAATGATTGATTTATCATCTAAGCACTTTCTTTACATAGTAGACATAAGGACTCTGAAGGAGCATCTTGACAAAAATCCATGTAAGAAGTGTGCCTTTCTATACATGTATACAATAGCCTGTGTAATTACAGCACATGGTGAAAATAGTATACGTTTTTAGAATTAGTATGCATGCCAAAACTCATGTTTACCTTAAAGACTGTAGCAGCTTTGAGGCAGTTACTTTAGTCCATCAGGTAAATAGCACACCTTTCCTAAATGCTGCACAAATGTATATTATTATGCAGTATGCGTGTTATTATATAATAGACTGTGGTGGTTTGGAAAAAGATAAACTATCCTGTTGTGTCAATAGTTCTAAAAATTCACAAGATCATATTTTTATTTACCTGTGTTGGTAATAAGATAATAAAAAGTAAAACAAAGAAACTAAGAAAGGCAGCTCTGAAACAATAATTAAACCCCTCATTCCTGTGACTGCCCAAGCAATCATTAGGGGTTTCACTTTCAGGTGGTACAGAAGATTCTGCTCAGTGTAGTAGGAAAGGGAGAAAATGTTATAATTTTGCATATTACTGATGCCTTATCTCCTTTTGCTGCAGTGAAAGAATAGAATTTGCATAGCTTTGATGTTAAACTTTCTATTGCAAGTATTCTCTGATATGATACATATTCTTTCTTCTTACACTTGTATGCCATTTGTGTTGTAGGTATCAGATACTGTGTTTTCTGTGGGCCATGCAAAACCGAAATCACATTTGAAGATAAAAATATGAAATGCACTAGGACAAACAAGAAAGTTTTCAGAAAAAAAAAATTAACAAAAGCAATGTAAAGATTGAACAGAAATGGCTTATGAGGAGAGATAACAAAAACCCAAACTATTTAAACTAAAACCAAAATATTTAAACTAAAATTTAAAAGTGGCTTCTGGGGGTATAAGGGTGTTCGTGACAATGTAATGGACCAAAAGAATGCTGGTAAAGCATCCTTTCCTCCTTCTCAACAATCAGATGCCTTGCAAAGGGATCAAGTAGTTTCAGAGATTATGCTCACATATCCAAAGGAATGATAGATCTATACTAGTACAAGAGAAAAGTAGAAGACAAGACCAAGGCTGAAAACCTAAAGCGAAGTCATCCAATGTTGTTAGTCATGGATAAAAAATAGAGTTTGGGACCCTTCAGCTTCTTTGTCAATTGGTCATTCCTCTCTCCCCCAGTGAAAGGCATCACCTGCCTCCTGTAATCTCTGTTCCATACAGTCATCCTGCGACCACTTGCCAAGCAGGTAGCCTAACCCACTGCCCCCCACCCAGAAGCAGGAGCCACAGCACCCTTGCACCATCATAATCCAGTGCCACAGAGGCAGTGAGCAGTAAAAGGATTGTAGCTATAATCCTGGTGGGATACGTCAAATCAGATAGGGGAGTCCGATCCTGTAGTGGGTTTGGTTTTTCCTTTCCATTCTTGAAAAAATCTCCCAGAAGCTTCTTAAATCTCTCTTATCTCATCCAAGCACAAACAATTTGGTACTGATCAGTGTGGACAGGAGGTGAACTTTCACAGTTCAAGTTATGTTCACATCTGAATAAGTGTTCCCAACTACTCTAGTAAAAAGAGTTTAGTTTAAAAGTCACAAAATCGTTCACACTGCGCTGGAGAATATACCTACAGACTTCAGAATGAACTATGGGAGGTCTGTATTGCTCAGACTTCCACTCGTAAAAGGGAGTGCTGTAGTCATCTATTACTGAAGTGATACCAGACAGAGTCTTGTTTACATTTACCTGATTTTTTTTTTCTTTTATTTAAAGACTGCCTCCATACTTGGAAAAGTATGTAAACTGCGATTGCAGAAGTTTTGGATGAATCAGGGTTTACTTCATTCACAGGAATTTTAATTCCCATTTCTAGAGCCAATAGACTGAAAGAGCTAAAAAAACCTACCCTACCCTATTCACTTTTTTAAAGTCATAACAATCTCTCTTTGGAAGGATCTGGTCTAATTTGTCACACAGGAGCACTATTATTATAGTGTTTTAAGTAGGTGTTGATTTCAGCAGAAGTTCCCAGAGTATACAGAATATGAATTTACTTTTTTCTCTAGGAATAGTACCTCTGGATAGGGTCAAAATTACTTTCGCTGGGTGACCTGGTTTCTGCTCACTAACCTGGAGCAAGGTGGGTTCCTTGCTTCAGGAATGAATCTTTATTTTTGCATTTGGAGGTAGAGAGAGCCACAGGCATGAGCCAATATATTCAGTATATTATTAAAGGGGGGATACATTTAGAGGTACTTGCATTTTATTTAACATGACGTTCAGGGGCAAATTGGAAAATGAAACCATTTACATAGGTAGGTAGTGAAAAAAAAAAATTACCTAATATTCATCGTTCTCAGGTTGAAAATTCTCACTTGTGTGACATAACTAAATTGCTCCAAATTTCAAGAATGAGGCATTTTAGTTGCTCAGAGGGAAGGAAGAAGTTCGGAATAGTTCTCACAATTTTGATACCTTGTCCTGATTTCAGAGTAATAACAAAATTTTAGTGGACTGGGAAAACTATTTTGCTTCATTCTTGAGAGCTATCTCCAAGTGTATTGCTGAATTATCCACGCCACTGCCTCTGCCCAGCGGTTTCCGTCAGGAGTGCGGCTAGACCCAAAGTTTTACTTTCATCAAAATGAACTTCGACTTCAGGATTAGATTTGCTAACAAATGTTTTTATTTGGGAATAAATACACTATCTCTCACATTTGAAAACAATCACCAAAAGTGTTATTCCCAGAGAAGCCTAGGGAAACTAATGTCCTGCAAATCTTCAACAATGAGCAAAATATTTTCCTTTTGAACTGAAAAGCTTTGGCTCTTCCAGCAAAGTAAGTGCGAAAACAGAAACCCATTTATGGCACTTACATAAGTGGAAGATTTTTTATGTATACTTTCACATTCACTTTTATTTAAAGCAATATTTATTTATTCTACTTGCCTGAAGAGAGGATCCAGTGAAAACACAACACATCTTTCACAACAACAATGCTCTTCTTTGCAGGAGTCCTTTGGTATTTTAGGCCCAGTGATGGAGCGGTTTGTTGTGAGCGCTGAATTGCTTTTTCTTTTCACATGTAGTAGCACTTAAGTATCATGTTAAGCCCGAGGCAGGAAAGACTTTAAATGACCTGTTCTGACTGGAACTGTGTTTACTGTACTTTTTTCAAAATGCAGTGCAGGATCCCTTCCCTTATCAGTACCTAAAGTCTACCAGCTTGCAGACTCAAATTTCCCCTTCCAGGCAATGTTGGATTTGTCTGTTGCTTTTCACAACAAAGAGTTTAATGAATTCTGCAGTTTGTATACCTGCCTTATATTACTTAGTGTCACTCCCTAGACTAGGAATCAGCAATTTTCAGCTCCAGAAATTGCCCAAAAGGCTGCTGGAAGCATTGCACATCAAGTTGCGCAGATGCCCCATCAAGATGTGTACTTACCCATCTTTCTAACTGCTTGCGTTGGGAATTCTGGCAGGGACGTTGTAGAAGTACTCACTGTGGTACTAAATGGGTGAGCTGTTAAGCAGTGTCTGCAGGGGGTGATTGCCTTTGGCACTCATGGCTGCAGGTGTGGCATGCAGGGTTCACTCATTCAAATCTTCAGTGAATCCATATGTCAGAAGAGACTTACAAACATAATGAATGTGGGAAAATCTCCCACTGGCTTCAACACTGCTGCTCTCACCAGTCACTCCCTGTGTTCTGCTCTGGTTTTCCTTCCTCCAGGCTGCACCTTGTGTTTGTCCCTGTCCTGCCTTACACCTGGAACAACTAGAAAATGCTGTCCTATTCCACTCTCCTTCATAAAAATAAGACTCTCAGAACTGAGTTATTCCTTGAAGCAACCATCCCTCATTCCTGCCCTGTCCTATGAACTTCTTGTGGGTTTGTGTTTGCCTAGTCTCTTCACTACCAATAGATTGTAAATTCCTGAGGAAGAAAGCTTTATGTTACCTCGTTTCACACTACATACAGTGCTAGGTAAACTGGGGTTGTTAGTGACATGCTAACACATGCCATTCTTCCTGTAGAGTAAAATGTAAAAATGCTGACTGTTATCTTATGCTATAGAGAGAGCCAAAGATATGTGGCATGCCAGTAAGGATCAAGACTGGTATGAAAGAAAAACAGGTATACCATAAGCAGGATTTTCCAAGATTCACATTTGCCTCTTCTGGAATGTGCTTCTTCTGGATGAATCCAGTCTGTAGATTTGTAGTGCTACAACAATACAAAATACACTAGTGGCTGAATTGCAGGCTGAAGAAGATTACATTCTAAAATGAAATTTATACATTATGCTTGTTTAGCATCTAATCTTGCAATATTTACCTATATGCTTACCTCAATATTTTGAAAATAATTCTAGACCTTGGAATATATAAAGGAGAGTAAGCACATGTCTTTGAATGATTACCTGCTCTGTTAAAGAATCAGAGATATTAACCTCCAGTTTTATCTCTACCTTTTAGCTGCTGATAAAGACAATATTACAGGACTTAATAAAGTACTATATATTTATAAAAACACATGCCAAATATGGCACGTCAATGAGATCAAATTTTGAATAAGATGAGATTAAGCACTTTTATTCTGGTATTATTATCTTCTGTCTTACCTTCACAAAAAAAGTCAGACATACTTGGAGAAAATCAAGAAGGTAGAAGAAAATATCTAAGAACAAGTCAATCTACTGAAGCTCGGTTACAGTATGGATTCATTCGTAAGAGTCACTGTCGGACTTAATAGGGGAGATTACTTTCTTCCATTTGGATAATATAACTCACCAGGAGAAAAATAAAAGAAAAAGAAAAAAACCCTAAACCCCAACATATTGTGACTTTAATCCATTGCAGCACCACTCTCTGTGTTACAGTGATATTGTTCCAATGCTGTCAAAGCTACATTACTCTAAAGCTAAGAGAATACAAAGATGAATCAGGTTATTTTCCTGTATTATATATGTATAAAGTACCTGATACCTGAGTCACACAATGTTCAGTCTCTCTTCTGCACTAGGAATTAGTTTAAAAACTGTGAAAGGAATTGCAGAATACAAATGAAGTTTCCAATGTGAACTTTCTCCATCCTTTTTGTGGGAGATGGTTTATGGGATCTTTTGATCTTTGCTATGAACGTCAACTAATGTTTACTTCTTAAGCTTGGGTTTTTCCCTCCTCCATATGGTTCCAATTCAGTGCAGATCATGCTTTGTTTCCAGAAGTCTTCAGATACTCAAAGCAAGGTCATTCTATATTGTCTTCTTGATCTTTTATCAACAGTGCAATGTTAATCCCTCTGTAAGGCTTTTAGTAGCACAGAGATTTTGAAACAGTAGTGAATAAATCCAGCCAATACATGTTTGCTTTTGTATGCTGTGTCCATAATTCACTTTATTAAAGACATCTCATCTGAAAGGTGTTTTCCTTCAAGATCAAAAAGATGATCTCTTCTGTTTCAGTCCACGTATATAATACACTTATTTCACTTTCAGCTGAGGTAGACTACATACTCAGTCACAATCAGAAAATGAGTTAATGGTTTGAAGGGGATGAGAAAAAGGAAAGACAAGAACTGCGGTTTAATTCCTGTGCTAGAACAAACTTTCACAACTTCCTTCAATTTAAAACTTTTGTTCTTGTATTTTAGGGATATGATCCAAAGACAGAAATCAAGATGTATTTAATGTCTTAAAATTGAATTGGATGGCTTCCCTGCTAGCCTTGCCATGCTCATAAGTTTTCCAGCACAAACTATAAAAAAAAGGAATTGTGGCTTTTCAGTTTAAAAATGCTTCATTAAGAATGTGCATATCTTTAAAAAACCAAACAAACAAAATAAAACCACCAGAAATGAGGAAATATCGAGCACCAGATAGAAATGTGTCCTCCATTCGAGTATGCATAAATGAGTCTTATATTCACAATTTTCAAAAGCCTTCTTTATTTATGATGAGCCAAATCTAAAATACTAATTTCTTCTAGAATTTAGATGCTCAGAACTGGAATTTGAATTTTGCTGTGTTGCATCTTCTGAAGCATAGTGCCTGAATATCTATCACCCAGGTAGAAGAGAAAGAAAAAAAAAAAACCACATAGTTTTGGTAAGGAGAAGCTGACTCTGCAGACACAGAATTCCAGTTCAGTAGAGCCTCACACAGGTTTCTACTTCAAATGGTAAAATCAACTACTATTTATCTTAAAAATGCTACAGTGAAAAAGATCAGACACATATTCTGGTTAAATACATTCTAAAAATTAGGTAGTGTCAAAATCGCTAAGGTACATAGTATTCCAAACTTTAAGTACGGACTTCTCTACATGGAATAAGGAAAA
Organism: Buceros rhinoceros silvestris; assembly: GCF_000710305.1. Taxonomy (NCBI): domain Eukaryota; kingdom Metazoa; phylum Chordata; class Aves; order Bucerotiformes; family Bucerotidae; genus Buceros; species Buceros rhinoceros. Next base: position 1,244 of record NW_010426264.1, on the reverse strand, counting down.
ATTTGAGTGCCTGGTTAGATTGCACCCTTCTATCTTCCATGTAACTTAAATCCAAATTTAATTACTCTTACATTCAGTTTTTAATTGCAACCTTACTAACATAAATTATTCCAGTTGCAATTAAGCTTTCGGTGATGTCATTGCATCCTATTCTTCAGCTCTAACCTAAAACAAATGTCTTGCAATAGACAACAGAATATCCAATCAAACCCAAATCATTAAATTACCTTCCTTCTGGCTTTCTCCTGGTGCTCCAGTCTTAGTGTTAATGCTTGTTGGGATTAAAACATGTTGCTAATGGACTTTTGTGTTATATGCAGAACTGATCATAGGTGCAATACTAAGCAGGTAAGTAGTACATACAAATATATTCTAAGAGTTTGACCACCTTTCTCAACTGCACTAAGACTTCAGAAACTTTATGCAGACAGCTGCATTTTCAATGCTGCTGAGAAAACTTCAAGTTACTCTCAGGAAAAATTAACCATGTGTTAAAGATTTCTTTTTTTTTTTTTTCTAGAACAGAGAAAAGACAGAGACAAAAGCATTCTTAGTAGCTTGTATCAAGCAGGGGATTCAGAATTGAGTATAAAATATATCATCCAAATGAAATAAGTTACCATTTCATACTGAAAAGTTTTCTAAAATATTACAATTAAAATGCTTAAAAGCAGAATGTGAAAGACATGATATTAGATCACAAACATTTTCATTCTTAGACAGATTATCTCTGTTCACAAAACAGTTCTGGAGAGTGAAGTTCTTTGTTTCATGAAGAGCAGTCTGTTTCAAAGCAAAATTAGTGCCTTCTCAGTCCTACTATTGACCTCGACTTTGACCTGCTTGGACCACCCTTACTAGAATGGGAGGTAATAAAGTCCCCAGGCTGGCTCAGTCCTGGGTCTCAGTTAAGCAGAGACTATCAATCACACAAAATTAAGTGTAGTGGTTTTGTGATGTGGACGTTTACTAGGAACTGAACTGAGATCACCAAACACTATTTGTTTACATTTCCAATGAATACTTAAATGAACAGAAAGACAAGAAGGTAACATCTCTGAAATATTTAACAATTGTAGGATGATACAGCAATCTAATTTAGAAATAGCGAAACTATATTGTGTTGAAAATTAGTCTTTAAAAGCAAAACAAAAAAAAAGGAAAATGTTTTGCCTTAAAACAAATTTTATTATTTTATTATCCTATATATAGGATATGTAATAAGGAAATATAACATTTACAAG
>NW_010426263.1:64665-72299 GCF_000710305.1 Buceros rhinoceros silvestris | reverse complement strand
TTTCGGTATGGGGGAAACAGCCCCCCCTTCTCAAACTGCGACAGTGACCACTATGGCCGTTGCTTTCCCAATAAACCTCGGTTCCAGGGATTTTTATCAGGCCGGTTGCCTGTGCTTTGCGGGGCACTTGTGGTGGTTTGACCATTGCACAACAGCTGATAACAGGGTGGCAGTGATAAATGGGGCGTCTCTCTGTAAGAGCCCAAGCTCTAGTCGATGGTGCTCTCTAAGTTCCAACACCAGGTGCAGACCTGACTGGATCCAGGTCTGCTTTTTGATACCAGCAAGGACAGACATGGCCAGCGGCAAAGGCAAGGGGGAGAAGAGACCTTTGCACAGAATGCCGCAGTCACTTTTAAAAAGTTTCAGAGAAAGTGGTATTCTAGAAAAAATCCTGTTCTGCAGAGTTGGGCTTTGCATTGCTCTTGGACTGCTGCGGAAATTGAATAAAGAGAAGGAAAAAGCACCTGTTTAAACAAAGGTGCAGAAGGAATGAGCAAGAGACACCTGTAACGAAGCCAGCCTCAGCGCAGTCACTTCTGGCACTGCACAGGGCACTGGTAACGCCTAACTGCCGCGCTGAATTTGTGCACCCATTTTGGCCCTGTTAACCCGCACTCAAAGTGCCCAGCAGGCTTCCAGCAGCCTGCCTTGCTGGCGGATCTCCTCAGGGCATTACAGAGCATGTTTGTGCTTAACCAGAAGAACACGCAGTGCTTGAGTCTTTGCCTCACAGAGAGGACTAGGTGAGACTTCAGGAACTTCAAAGTTGAAATTTGAACGTACTTTCCAAATCCTTCCTTTTAAATCACCACAAATCCCAGCCTTGCTGCAGGGTCTGGTCCGTAGAACTTTCAGGGTTGTAGCCAAAACCAGACCCTCAAGCCCCGCTTCCCAGACCTTCCACTCCTAAGCCTGACTTCGCACTTAGCCATCACAGTCTCAAATCCAGCTCTAGAGAGAGTCTGTGGAGGCCCACGACTCTACACAGGGACACAGCACTGCCAAGTTGAGTTCCTTAAATCACAAGGTTTAATTTTTAAAAGCAATGGATGCTGAGTTTTCTTACATATGCTTTGGTTATTGAATTGCCCTTGCATGTCCTTGTCATGTGACAAAGACCCTGTTGACTCTCTAGCAGCTCATTGGGGGGGAGGGTTTAACCCTGGGGAACCATCCCTGCCTGACAACTCATGTTTGAATTGTCCTGTGCAAGATCCAGCGTCAGAGGAGGTGCAGAAAGTAACATTACTCCCCTCCGTCTCTCCACGCTGGGACAGACCCTCATCTGTGAGATACACAGCAGGGTAGATCTACTCCACATGCAGGTAAAGTGCGGAATCAGCCAAGATCTCATTGCTCGGCTACATCTCCGTGCAGTAGATGATGCTCAGTGGGATCAGTCTCCATGCAGGGCTAGGAGTCCCACCCCATACCGACGGCTGCACAACGCTGCTGGAGAGGAATCCGGGGCAGGAAAAAATGAACGCCAGGTACGCAGTTTAGACTGGCACACTCTCTCTATAGGAGTTGGCTTCTGCTCCCTCCTCCAAAATAACCCTTTGTCACAGAGTCCAAACACACACCACAGTACCCAGATTTGTAATTTATATTTTATTTTCATTCTTTTCACAATCAAGAACATCCCTGGATTAAACCAACCAGAATTAATCAGACACCCCAAAGAATTCACCAGGAAGTGGCTGTCAGGATGAGCAGCATCGCTTGCCTGGAGTTAGTCCTGAAATCCAGCTTGAGATGTGTCCCAGCACCAATGTCCCAAGCCCACTGAGATATGACTTTCACGGTGATGCATGCCCCATCATCCCAGAAGCAATAATCCAGCAGCCCTACTCTCCTAGGGCATCTCACACTAGTGGGATCCCTGTGGGATGAAACAGTGGATAGTAAGCGAGCAGAACAAGTCCTTGGAGAAATGAGAGCAGAAGAGGGAGTAACTCAGAGTGCAAATAAATTACCCAAATTATTAACTCTGGGACGCTAACAGCTCGGGAGCCCAGGATCTCACTAAAGACTCAGAAAGGAAGTGTTGCTATTGTTGGATGCAGTGCCTTTGGTTTACCTCAGCCCCTCCCCAGAAAGAAGGTCTCTCCATACTCAGAGTGAGCTGAAATAATGAATTCTGTTTGAAAGTTCTTCTGGAACAGCGCAATCCACCTGTGAGCACTGTCGCTCAGCTGACAGGCAGACCCATGCACTATACCAGCCCAGACAGCCCTGCAGGGAGTACCAGCAAAGGCACATGACTAGTCCTTCACAGAATGGGCACGTGTTAACCCCTTCACGTCCTGCCTACAGAGCAATCCAGCAAAGACTACATTACAAAGACCAGAAACCTGAGGGCAGAGACCGAAGTCCCTCTGGGGAGTTCCAGATATAGCCCTAGATGAAGGGAACTTGCTGAATGAGAGATATGCAGGGCTCATATGGGACAGAGAGAAGTGGCTGGGTTGCACCTCAAGGCTGAGGAAAGGACTCACACCTACCTCAGAGGCAGAAGACATTATAATCAGCCAGGGCCTGCTCCTCTGCAACAGGACAGGAGAGATCCACGTTATCCTTGCACAGAGCCAAGTGCAAACACCCACACAGCCCTGGCACCCCATGGTTCCACACTGACCTGGATGGTAGTAGTCATAGACCCTGACGTGACCTGGCTTGAGGTTCATCACCCCAATCTTCTGCTCCAGATGCAAGACATATGTCTCAGACTCATGGCTCAGCTGGGGAAGAACAGCAAATGACAGTTCACTTACAAACTCGTCTTTTTAGTCCTTACCTAAATTTGGTGTTACTGATAGGTAATAACAACTCTGTGGAGTCAAAGGCAGGACTTCAAGATGAATCTTGAATATCCTGCTTTTCTAGTCCAGTCTTGGATTCTCCACACAACTTTGCCACTGCCATCTGCTCCTGCAGCTTCTCTAGTAGCACACACATACCTTGTCCAAGTAGATGGCAACACCTTCTTGTGTTTTCTCAGTTCTTCTCACAGAACGTCCGTGCTGCGGCTAGGACAGGAGAGCAGAGGAAGTGCTTTAGTTGGGTCTTTTGAAAAGCAAGTGTGAGACACCCCATCAAGATTTAACTAAGCTTGAACACGCAGGTTCTCGTTCACTCACTTCCAAACTTATTTTGCTCTATTAGCCCTTCAGGCAGATCTCCATACAGGGCCACTCAGCTCCTGCAAACCCAAGGACGGGAACCTACGCTACTTAGGTGTCAAGCATATGCTGAGCGAACTGGTCCAGAAGGACAAAGAGAGCGCCAAGAGTACACGTTCATGTTTGTTGTGTGGCAGAGGGGAAGGGATGATGAGATTGCTGAAGAGAGAGACAGGCAACACCTTCCTGCAACCTCGCCCTCTCTCTAGGCATGGATGGTCCCACTGACATCACATCACCATCCTGATCCCAGGCTTCTTACAGACACCCCGGAACCTGAAGCCAGGACAAATCCAGACAGCAGCGACACCTCCACGATCACCATGCTGGAAGTGGATCTCTTCCCAGTGTACCTGGGGGAGAAGATAAAAAAAAGAAGTCTTTCCCAGCTTCCCCTTCTCTCCACCACCATAGCCTGTGTGCAGGACCCTGAGCCAGCAGCCCAGCCAGGAACAGGGCCAAGGCAGTCACTGCTCCCTCTCACAGGGGGCAGATGATGTCTGCACTTCTCTAAGCATCCCCAGTCTGAGTTGAACTACTAGCATTCCTCTCCCTAGCAAGAACCAAAGCCCCCAGAAACATTTACCCATCCCCAGAGACACTTGTATTTTCCCTTCTCCATCTTCCATCTGGACCTTCTGCTGAAACTGCCCGGTGCTTCCATTGCAGTCAAGAAGTACCCCTCAGCCCTCCAGCCTTGACTTCCCTTCCCAAGTGGGTCAATGACTTTACAGTCACCTGACATTGACATAGACAGTAACGGAGTGTCCATCACCCTCAGTGCAATTGACTGGCTCAGTTTTCACTTGCAAGGCAAAGGATGTGGAGACCTGTGGAGAGGGCGTGTTGTACCTCAGCACCATCTGCAGGGAGAGACAAAAAGACAGAATAAGACATGGATAATTAGCTTACTATCATCTGTCATACTTTTTTTTTTTCACTGACTACTCTAATCCTCAAGACATGGACCCCAGACAGGGACTGTATAAACCACACGCAGTGAGCACACTCATCCCAGTACCCAAAATCAGATTGGAAAACTTCCAGGATCCTTCCAGCTGGTGCTCCTTCTCCTCACACTTGCCCTTGAGACTGTGCAAGTCAGGCACACAGCAGTGGGACCACCATACAACATTTCCATCCTCCAATACTCTGAAAGCCATGGAAGCATCAAGTGTCCTCACATTTGGACAAGTTCTGCTTCTGAGCCTCCTCCAGCACACAGGTTTATTGCATTGGCAACAGGCCAGCACTAAAGCACGGTTAAATCACATTTCCTTGCACAGAGCTGCGAGGGAGAGTTTTGGTTTTGATAAGACGATGAGCAGAGGGTTGTCACAGCAAGATGTGCGGGAACCTACCCGGGTAAAGACACAACAGCTGCCATGGACATGCACTGAGAACTTGCCCGGGACTTCTGTCAGTGCTGCCTCCTGCACCAACAGCCGGTTCCGGTAGGAGACTTGGAACTTCTTCCCAAAGCCTCTCTGGGACCTCACCCTCACTTCTGCAACCCCTTTTCTGCTGTACGTCAGTGCTGCATACTTAGCCAAGGCCTGCAAGGCGACTACTGTGTCCTGAAAAGGAAGAAACCATTACAATTGCGGCTCTGAGACCCAAAGACTCGAACTCACCATCCTGAGGAGTGTTTGCGTTTGCATATACTGTATATGTATTGTGCAGAGGTTCTTTCTCAAGCAACACCCCCTTCCCCAGCCACGAGTTACCTGTGTAGAGGCAAAGCCTCCATAGGCATTCTGCTGCCTGGTGAGCCAGGCCACGATGCCGGAGGCTGTGGTGAGGTCAGACCTTGTGACATTTGGTTTAGAGAGCAGAGCCAGGAGGATGTAGGCTGTTAACTCCACATTCAGAGACAGAGACTGTGACCAAGGGCTGGTGCTGGGTCTGGGCTTGGACGAGGTCTGACTCCAGTGGATTTGTCCACCTGGGAAAGGAAGGGAGTGGGTGACATCAAGGGATATCAGGAAAGAAATCTTGAGGCCTAGGAGGCACAGTGGCTTATATCTGCAAAGATCATCGAGTAAATACCTCTTGGTAGGGTCATCACATCACTGGGTGAACTGCAATCCCATGTACTTTGCAATACTAAACACTCCATATTACACACAAAGGTGATATACGGTATCTAATATGCCCGTAATCTGCACACACATTACCACCCAGATGTCCAACTTCTCCATTGTCCTGTTTGCCAGGTCCACTAAATATCTGACACTAGCTAGCCACCCACTAGCCAGTCCTGAGTGTCGGGGACTAACAAGAAGCAGGGTGGTTAGCCAGCTTGCTTACCTCTCTGGCGCTTTGCAGCCCTGCATGAGAAAAGCCCACTTCTCTCAGAGCCCAACCTCCACTTCGGGTAGTAGAAAAGGGCGAGGGATTTGAAGAAAATCAGCACCCACACCATAGCAGTGCCACCACCTACCTTGAGTTCACAGACTGGCTATAAACTCCCCTTGGTGAAGGACCTAGAGGGCAAGGATCTTCCAGGTTGTGTGCAAGGGCTCAGAAAGGTCACTCGTCCCTTCTCTGATGTTCGCCCAGCACTGAGGTTCTCGTACCTACTCTGATTGCCTTGCGATCAAGTATATCAAGTAGCTCTTGCGTGCGTTGAGAGTCCCCGGCCAGGGCGAAGGTGTAGGCCAGCAGGGCCTGGGTGTAAGTGCTGGCAGCTTTTGGAAGGGAAGGAGCGATGCAGCCCAGAGCCTTGCTCACCACCGTACTCTGCAGAGAAGGTACATGGGTGTTGGTCACAGACAAACACGCATGAGGCGGGCGAACACTGAGACACGAGCAGAAGGATGCTCTAGTACATGCCGACACAGAAAGCACCCCATACGTTCACCCAGGTGTCTCTGTGCTCGAGCCTGCACCAGTAAGCAGTGCCTCCATCTCTTGATGTAACATGCTTGACAGACTGCCCTGAGCTGGTCACGGGTTTCAGCAGTGTGCTCTCAGTGGAATGAACTGGAATACTGGAATTACTGCTGGAATAACACCGCCATGGCTTACTTTCCAAGTCCAAACACAGGAGCAAAACCACACAACTGCAAATGCCTAGGCACAGCTTGATGACCAAGATTACTGTGTTCGGTTCACCTCTACAGTGCATTACAAGGTCACTGGGATTTCCAGGTTCCCCTGGAACACCAGGACCTGCTGTTGGCAGGAGGCAGCAAACCCACTGGTCTCAGCAGCTCTGTATTCCGGCATTCAGCTGTGTTATTCCAAACATGAGCCAAAGGCTTGCAGTGGTTGCCTGTCCCATATGTGTGCATCTACAGCACTTTGTGGACTCCCCTCTTCCAGTTGCCTCTTAGTTAAGTCCAGCAGGGATCACACAAGGGCTACATTTAAGATTTATTCTGACGTGCGACACGTTCCTCACCTCCTTCACTTCTAGGAAAGAGAAATGGTACTGCCTGTGACATCTTTGTGTGCTTTCTAGCTGGTGGAGTAGTATTGCTGGATGCAGCCAACAGTTCTCAAAAATGCTCATAGTATCTACTCAGGGAGTACCAAAAGGTCCCAGGATCCAGCTGCTGCCTTTCAATTGCTATCTCTTGCAGAAGCATTAAGCTAAGCTTCCATCATTTCAAGTAAGTCCTACTTTTCTGTTTGCTGCTCTGAAATGTAATGACTGCAAGCACCACAGCAACCTCTCTATTCTGTAATTGAACAGAGCTAAATAGGGATTACAGCAAGTTCACGAATTTATTCAGAGGCTCCTTTATTATTCGTTTTCCTTCTTAAATCTCTCATTCTCCCAGACAGTAAAACGGAAGTAACAGCACTAGTGTTTGTACAACTACCAAGCTTCATGTGAAAACACTTGACGTGCCACCTGTGAAGAGCTGACTGTTATCACACATCTCAATACCTTGCCTACGAACAGTCTGACACGTATTATAGCCCCTCTGGCTCTGGTGTCTTCTGGTGAAGCTAACAAACACAAGAACCAAGAGTGCCATTCTGCTGGAAGTGTTCTCACACTTACTGTGCTCATCCTGGTGCTGACAACAGCAGTCCTAACCACATACTGTACAGAAGCACTAGCCTGCACGGGAGCAGTCGTGTGCCAGCCAAGAAACTGCTCCTCTATAGCAGTGTCATTTGTTTCTCATAAACTAGCTGTTTTGTTCCAAGAGATCAATTTCCAGCACAGACTGGGGGTAGAGGGCTGTTTGCCTAGATTTTATTACGCAAAACGTGCTTTAATATTGGTTCATTCAGGACAGTGTAAAATACCTCCAACCTTTTCCCTGCATTTTAACCCCTAATGACTTTCATGAGCCTTTTGGGTATGCTTGTAAGGGAAAGGAGGATGTGTTTTGAACATCCTGAGTGCATGAGCCCTTGCAGGACATCATCAAACTCTTTTTTCAGGATTCTGACCTCCAGTGAGTGCGTATTCTTTGTAAAAGCATTTAT
>NW_010426263.1:59417-64546 GCF_000710305.1 Buceros rhinoceros silvestris | reverse complement strand
GGCTGCTATGGCAAGCTTTGTGTTTCCCACTTCCTCTACCCACAGACTCAACTCAGCAAATTTCTTCACTGGGGCTAGGATAACTCTTTGAGACTTGTAGTTTTACCTATTCATTGTTACTTTCGAGTCTCTTTCAACATCATGACTATTTTATCTAAAACCAATGGTTTATGCATGTATGTCCAATTGAGTGACTGTCCAGTTACTTTCACATCAACAAATCTGCTGCTGCAACGAAGTGTTTGTCACTCCATGGACAATCTTCCGAGCTAACAATACTGTTGCCATCTTCTCAGGATCATGAGGAATTCTATGAGGTCTCCTTCCTCATGGTAGCCTAGATTTTCCATCACTACTGTCAGAGCACTAAGTCACCCTCTGTGGATTCGTTCTGGACAGAGTGGCTTCCACTGGCTCCTCATGCAAATTGCTCTGAGGTCCTGTTTGTCCCTTTCAGGATTTTTACACATGGATTTGGAGTCCAGTCTGGTCTCTTCTCAATAACTCTTTGCTTTCCTTCCCAAATGACAAAACTGGTTCTTAAGACCTACAACGAACTCTTTTTTTCATTTTCTGCCAGGATGAGGGTACTTGCCCTTTTGTTTCATTCTGCTGCAGAGCACAGTATCTGTCAAATATTTGTCATTCGGTTTCACGAAAAGCCTCCTCCAGAAAATTCAGCCATAACTTTGACAGTCATAGAATAACCAACTGATAGAATAACTCAGATTGGGAGGAACCTCAGAAGGTCTCTAACCCAGCCTCCTGTTCAAGGCAGGGTTTAGCTACGAGATTAGACCAGACTGCTCCGAATTTTATCCAGTCAGGTCTTGAAAACTTTCAATGATGGAGAAAACTAAACCTCTCTAGACAACCTGTTCCAACACTTAATTGCCCTTACATTGAAAAAAGGTGATCTGAAGGACATCTGTTGCCAAAAAGAAGGTTAACTTTGATCTGTTTCCCATTCATTCCTAAACTCACTGCTTTCAGTTGCAATGAAAAGCACTGCTCTTTCACTTACTTTTCTTATTTCCAGAGAACTTCACTTCTCACAGCCTGTAACAATCACACCTCTCCATTAAGTTGATTGATTATATTTTTTTACTTGTCAGTACCACAGAGTCTAGTAATTAGTTACTATCCTTGGCACTTGTAGAAGTTTCCTATTATTGTTATTACTTAGGTGTGCAATTCCAACTGCCCTGCAGTGCTCCTTTCCCAGACTTTCACTTTTTGTAAAGCTAAAACATGTTAAAAATGTCATTATGTCTGCTTACTTGACTGCGGGAGCAGCCACCCCCACCCCTCCTCCCTAACAACTCACCGTTAGCTCTCAGCTGTGTAGGGGTAGCAAGGGGATGGGAGTGGTGGGGGAGCAGGAATGAGCTTCCAAAGCCTGGGAAAGGGGCATAGTATCTATCCACGAGCTCCAATGGCTCCCAGTAGTCTAACCTCACCTTCTCTCCTGCTAGTGATGTCCTCCTCAAGGGATAGCCGAGGCTTTGTCTTGAAAAGTGATTTCTTCCTCCCCCTCCCTATTACTTTGTCCACAAACCTCTCGAAGATGCTCTGTTGCCTGTCTCAGTGACACCACTAAGCTCTTCAGGATTCAGACCTTAACGTAAGAGCATAGCAAAGAATTCCAGTATTTACCTCTGGTGTCATTCCCGCCTCCAAGTACGCAGCAGTGATGTAAGCAGCCAAGGGGACTTCCCCATCCACACCTCCCTACAAAAAGCATATACATCTAAAAAGTTGTGAAAATTAATACACAAAGACCTGAAGCTTTTTAGCAAAGGCCCCACCTATCCCTGGCTTCCTCCCACACAAGAAAGCAGAACCACACAGGAAAGTGAACAAAACAGTTACTAAACCAATTACTGATCACTTGGCAAGATCTGCTTTGAGCTGTCCTTCAGGCTGCTCTGGCTCCTACCTTCATTGCTGTGTGGAAAAGCTGGCCCACATTTCTGAAGCAACCATTGGGAAGCTGGTGGAACTCCAGCCAGGTGAGAGCAGCTTGGATGGTCCTGTTGTCCACGAAAATGTATGGCTTGGCTTGGACAAAGCATTTAACCACAAATGCAGTCAGCCTAGTTGGAGAAAGAACAGAAAAAAGGCATGAGAAAGGGAAGACAGAAGCAGAATGAGATGGACTGAATGAGAGAAGGGGAAGAATTGATGGAAAGAAACAATCTAAGCAGAAGTTGAGAAAAAAGGAAAAAAGTGGAAGTTTGACACTGCTGGGTCTCTCCTCTCTTATTGTTGTGCTATTCCTAATTTGCTGGTCCAAGGACAGTTGCATACCCCTGCAGTGCCCTAGCCTGCAAAACATCTGGAGCACTTTGGATCCAACAGGACAGAAAGGATTCAATGGTGGAAGCAGAGAGCTGCCCACTTCCAGGCTGTCAGACAGCAGATAGGCAGCAGAGAGAGAACCCTGGGCTTACCAGGTATTACCATACTCATCCTTGGTACCAAATTCACTGTAGGAACCATCAGGGTGCTGATACTGCAGCTGTATCTGGTACCCTAGAAAGCAGGACATTGGTGCTGAGGATGGTAATTGCAATGAACACACTGTGAAGAGCAGGGGGTGGTAGAGGGCTCTGGGTGGAAGGTGAGTAGGCATCTGGGACTGTTAGTAGGCTGGACACAGGGGAAAGCAGAGGAGCAAGGTGCCTCTGTTGTACTTGCCCTTGCGCAGGAATCCTGCCGCCCTCTCCTTGATCTCAGGGGTGAGCTGTCTCGTCTTCTCCAGGTACTGCAGCACATAGACAATGGGGGCAAACAGCACCATATTCTGCTCCCCACAGCCGTGGGGCACCTGCACCAGATGGTCCAGGTTCTGCAGTGCCGTCCCCATGAGGTCACCTGGAACACAGCATAGGTGCTCTGACCTCCTCCTGGGCAAGAGGCTTAGGGATTCACCTCCTCCTACTTGTGACCCATTCCCAGCAGTGCGCTGGACAAGACAGCCCCAGCACAGGAGTGTGGGGGCACCTGTGTCCAGCCAGCTTACCAGTTCCACTGTGCCCTCCATATGAACTGTACACACTCCTATTCCAGCAGGGGAAGCCCTGAAACAGAACATTCTCTCCCTTCTGGTGTGTTTTAGGTTTTCGGGAATCAGGAAATGAAGCCACACACATGGGAAGAACAAGGCAGTGGAGCCCAGGAAACCTCAGAAAGGGTGTGTGAGGTTCTGGATTTGGGCTTTCCTAGGGCTAAACTCGGAGGTACGGAATTTCGAAAGGTACTGTCATAGCTGAATTCCTTACCAGTGACTGAAACTGTGGCTCTGACTGAACCTTCAACCACATTTAGAGGCAACATCAGGGACACAGACTCCTGTGCTGGACTTCCTGGCATCGGTGGGTAAGGTGTGTGGAGGACAAAAAGAAAGAGATTCTGATGAAAACAGCCTTCAAAATACCACCCCCATCCCAAAACTGTTCAAGACTCTTGTATGTGAACATCCCATTTTCCTGCCACAGAGGCTGCAGATCACTTCAAAAACCCTATCCCATTCCATCCTTAATTTCCTTCATCCACCTCATGGTGACTGCAGTATCCTAACAGTCTCCATTCTAAAGAGGTTGAGAGGATTTTATCCTGGAAACCCTCTGTGGTCAAAGCCACCTGCTTTTCTCCACACAAGTTACTCCATCTCGTTTCAGATTTCGGTTGCAGGCGTGTCCTCTCAATGCACCTCATGCTCTCAAAATCTGCTAATGGCCCAGTCATGCACCATAAAATCCAAGTCGGGAGCAGCAATCCTAAGCCATGTCCTCCAACCTCACCATGTTCGGTAGTCTAGTTTTATTACCACAGGTGAAAAAGGCCTCGAGCTGTCTGTCACATTAGTGTGAGAGATGTTGATCCTTACTCAGAGGAAGGTCTAGCTGGCACCACAATTAAAGAATGCTTCTATAGCTTGGTCATGTTGACAGGGAAAATGTTTCAACATGTGGAAAGACCCAGGAGGTGGTTAGGCAGGAAGCAGGGGGGTGAGCAGGGTGAAAGAAGAAAACAATCTCTCTACCTTTCCTGGGACACAGGATGGAGCTGTGAGCCTTTTCTACCAACACTCCCTCTGGCTGTTGGACCACACAGAAGTACCGTTACAATGAGCACACAGGAGAGAAACGGGATTACACGTGGATTAGAAATAGATATGGACAAAACCCTGGTTCAGGCTGGAAAGTCAGCTGGAGTAACATCATTACCACATAAAAATGTAAGTTATTGTAAATCATTTTCCAATTCAAAGTATTCTGTGATCCTATGAATTTCATTCTAGATAAGAAAACAGCATGCATTTTCAGACTATCATAACTTCTTAACGTCTGTGAAACTGATACTGTAAGATTCAGCAGAGCGCTCAGGAGCGAGGACATAAAAGAATGTACATATTTATTCTCTACGGTATGAAGGGGAGGATACCCCTCTACCTCACACATCCATCAGCCCTCACGGCTGGGCCCAAATCAGGCCCTGAGATTGTAATTACACACCTTGAATAGCAAGGACCAACTCTCAACATTAACCTGCACAAAATCTGAGAACTGCACAAAGCCTGCTTTTAGGTCTAGGTAATGGAACAACTTGTCTGACCCGGACTGAAAGGAGTTTGATGATTGTGTCTTTCTGTCCTTGGCTTGGCACAAACGGTATCTCTTCACCACAGAGCTTTTGGGTGGCCACAGCCTCTGTGCTGAGGGTGATGTTCACAAGCCCTGAAAATAACACACATTTAGGTGCATAATACATCCTCTGAAGAAGCACTTCCCATTAAGACAATAGAAGTCACCTGTTCACAACAAAAAAAATGAATCGGAGCCCTGTATGTCTTACTTGTGAGTAATCACAACCTTAGGATGAATGCAAAAGAGTACTCCCTGGTTAACAGGGCAAACAACTTCTCATTCATGTCAGCTCTTACCTAACACCCTCACCTTGGTCCCATCCCTTAATTCCACCACCCCCAAATCCCTGTTGTGCTCACCCAGCTTCTCAGCTGTGACACTCCACTGAAAGCTCTTAGCTTCACCAGCACATAAGCAGCTGCTGTAGACACAGCCTTTGCATGGCTTCAGCTGCAAGTCTGCAAACTCCTCCAGGGT
>NW_010426263.1:56960-59234 GCF_000710305.1 Buceros rhinoceros silvestris | reverse complement strand
ATGACAACAAGATAAACATCACAGGCTACAGACTTCAGCCACCTGCTACCCACCCATAGCCTGTTTTTCTTGCACAGCCTGTCAGGTCTTACCTACCTTCATGCATCGCTGCAGGTAGTTGAAGACTGTGGCCTTCAAGATGAAGGTCTCACCTTGGATGACAGAAGATGGCAGTGTGAACTCCACAAGAAAGGGCTTGAAAACAAGCAGACGGGAGGTTGGTGCCAGTCCAAAGCCATTACGTCCTGTGCAGAACATCCCTGCTTTCCATTCTGTGATGGTGTCAGGCACAGTGACAGTGATATTCTTGTTCCCACTGGGACTGAGGAAAAGCAGACAGCAACCAAAGAATTTAACCGAATCTTACTGTATGCAGCACCAGGTGACCTGGTCTGCACCCTGCTCTCCAGTGCACCCCACACCCTAACATCAGGCTAACCCCTAAACTCTGCTGACCTTGTAGCCCCTGTCAGGTTACAAGTAGGTCCTCATAGAAGGAGGGAACATTTTGACAATAGGTTAAATAGCTGCAAGATGCTGTCAATCATCATCAGTGCTTTTTTCAGACAGCACTTGCCCTTTGCACACCTAAAAATGGTTTATAGATGTCAGCTGTTTTATTCTTCTTCGCCTAGAGATGGAGAACCAGGCACCAGAAGAGCAACAGGACTGACTGAATATCAGTAGATCTTAGCAGAAAAGACAGATACAGCCATTCACCTTCCTGTGAGACAGTGACAGCTTGAAGTCCAGCGTGAAGATAGGGCAGAACCTTGGGCCTGCATCCCAACTTCTGAGAGCAGTCGAGTGTTCTGTGGCTGCTACCACAGCAGATATAAAACCAGCTCTAGCTAAAAGCTAATGGTATTTTTTGACTCCAATAACTGGAGACATTAATTTCTGCCAGGTACATACAGGAAGGCAACACATACAACATACACACCTATGGTTCCTCAGATCAGGCTCGTGGACAAATCACTTAGGAGATACCTGCTGCTAGGGTTGAAGAGGTGGGTGTAGCTGGAAGGACAGTGGATGGGAGGGCAGATGTAGGGGTGTCTGGTCTGACCAGACTCCAGTCTCCAGACATGAAATTCTTAAAGTCAGAGATGAAAAATCTCCAGAAGTTCCCTCAGCAGCCCCTGTACACTCCCTGAGGCCTTCTCAGAGGACACAACTCGCAGTCCTGTGCAGGACTCCTGCAGATATCAGCCTCCCCTGCACCCCAGGATGCAAACTGTGAGCACAGTTTGGGAAATGCCAGCCCACAGGGCTACCAGAAGCAGAGGGCAGGCTGTAAACCAAGCTGTTTTGCTGCACTGCCTTCCTATCTTCCTGTGTCAGCCACCTCCCACAGATGGACAATACTTCTGTATGATCACCTAGCAGAGGAAAATGCATTCGATGCAGACATCAACTCCAACGAAAAATGCCCTGACAGGTGTGAGCCCCACGATATACATCCTTAAGCATCTTCCTCAGCAGCTTATGATTTAAACTCAGTTGTATCTGCTGCCACTCCAGGTCACACTTAGACACCCACTGCTCAGCTCAGTTTACTCACCCCACAGAATACAAATCCCATATCCACATTTTGGGGAAATGCTTGTGCATTTTCTGTTCAGCTGAAGAAACAGGTGAAATCACAGAAGGCTGATAGATAGATGTTGTCAGATGCTCTGCTGGAAATAACAAAGACCCAGTCACCACAGGGTCCTCAGGCCGCAGTTTAGAGCAGAGGAGCTCCAGCCCAGCTCAGGCTGCAGGTCACCCAGTCAGCTTTTGGGAAGCATGGCACTGGAACAGAAGGTGCTATCCCAAATTTTAAAATCTCTTGCCTCATTTCAAATGACAGAGGTGCTTTGAGCCTTACCTCCATTTGTAGGCACCATGGGAAGGGCAACCATTTCCTCACTTCAAAGATAAGATCTGGGATCCAGACAGCTCACTAATATTTCAGAGCCAGGAGCCCCAGGCAGCCTCACACTAGCACAACAGGCTTAGGGCCAGAGAATGCTCTTTTTCCTCCATTCTCAATTACAGCTCAAACCCAGGACTGCTTTCACCTGAAAGATTAAGCATCCCGCGTAAGAAGAAAGAGCTGGCAAATGCTTACTGTTATATGCTTTATGGGGCTGGGCAAACACCATCTTGGGCCTGGAAGTAAACACTCCTGTTTCTTGCAGCATAGTTGTTGACAGAGTGGTTGGACACACTCTGGGTTTCCTGATATTGGTGTTGGACATAATTTTCAACCCCATTTCCTGTAGGGAA
>NW_010426263.1:48689-56879 GCF_000710305.1 Buceros rhinoceros silvestris | reverse complement strand
AAAAGAAAGAACTGATGCACAAGAAGCTTGTCTTCCTCACTGCCCTCTACCCTGTGCCTTCTTGTCCCCTCATGCAGGATGTGGACTTGGCTGTCCTGTCTTGGCAAAGTATTCTCCTGCTTCATTTTAAGAGGGAATTATTTAGATCCTCATCAATGGGCAAACAAGGTCCTCTGAGCTAATTCATCTGGCCTGAGTCAGCCAAATTCATTCTTTTTCAAACACATGGTCATTTAGGTACTATGCCTTCTCAGTCTGCAGAGTGCACTTGCTCATGCTACGGAGATTAAACAAACTCTGTAAAATCCAATTATCCTCGGCATCCTTAATCACACAACCAAAGTGCAGTAACCACACAACAGGTTCTTCTTGGTCAACATTTCAAGTCACTTATTCAAATAACAAATGAGTTACACGGACCTAAACTGGGCCTGTTACCTGTGCTGTCTGTAACAGCACCCCTAGAATATTGGTGAAGTCAGGGGGCCACACTTCCCTCGGTTCATGAATTACCCCGACCCATCAAATCAACCATTTTTACCCTGAATGCTGTAAACACATCAGGCTCATCAGAATTCAGGAATCTGCAGGAACGATCATCTTCAGACACTTGGCGAGGATACCTGGAGCTATAAACAGATGGGAACAGCCCATAGATCTGAGAAAGAAAAAAAGAAAACAACGCAAATAAAACCTGTCACTCCCTTCTTGTCACATCCAAGGCCTGTTTGAATTGCCCCTGGCCACTGTGCGTGAGCACTGGCCAGACAGCCCAGGCTCACTGTCACTCTTCCACGGCTCTCCTCTGACAGAGCCAGCACAACCCACTGAACTGGAGACAGAACACCAGAAGCTGATTTACCACTGGTGCACTGAGTGATGTTCAAACTCTTTCTTAACCCATGCCCCCTAATCCTTACTGGTGCCACACTGAGAACGCTGCTGATCTCTCTGGGAGACAGGTTCTGCACAGATGCAATGGACTGTCTCGTCGCCCTCCCTCTCTCTTCAAGTCAGTACACGGGAAAGGACGCAGGCTTACTCACCAAGGAGCTGCTGAGCTCTCTTCCTGGCTTCAGCAAATGGACACTCCAGTCCACAGCCCAGATGGCACACGTGGACCCAGGAGCCGCCACGAGGTGGAGACCAACCTCTGAATCAGGAAGAGTCTCATTTGTTGAGAAGCCCAGCTCCACCTGGATGGGGAGAACGCAAGCAATACCTGAGTGATGTTTCAGCTGCCGGCCAGCCTCCCACTTCCCGAGCAGGGAAGGGAGGTGCCCACATGAAGAGAGCATCCAAGGACTTGCCTTGGAAAGGAAGGAAACCTGAGGAATCTCCCGAGGACCCCAAGAAGGTATTAAAAAAAAAAAAAAAAAAAAATCACATCGAAAGGTGGCAGAGGAGGAAACATTAGTGCGCAGCTCATCAGGAGATGTTCCTGTATCAGAACACAGCACTCTCTTTACCCAGCAAACCAGCCAGCCATGATCATACACCTCACACAGCTCTCCTCTTGCTCCCTTCGGAGCCTCAGATCAAAAATTAGCCTAGTCCTTATCTCCAGGGTCTTTGTGGGGGTGGCCTCAGCTTCCTGAAGCAATTCCTGTTCTTGCTTTAATCTGACTGTCTGTAGCAGATAAGTGGCTGTGGAGCTGGGGTAATGCCAGTCCTCAGAAGTTCACCTCTGGAGCGCAAGACATGGCCAAAAAAGCAGATTCCCATAGATGTTACGTCCACTACAAGTGCTCAACCCTTTCTGGACAGCCAGTAAAAGCCACTTCTTCCATCAGCCTTTCAGCTGTCTTCCCAATCCCACATACGAACAAGTCCAAGTGTCTGCTGCAGCAGTGGAGCAGCTTTGAGGTCTTCCAGGAAACACACTAATAACCTGTGCTGAGCTGTGATTCTACCGGGTTTGCAGTTGCCATGCAAAGCTCTGGAGATAGACACAGCCATTCTCTGCCCCTCCCAAACACTGCAGCAGCCCCCACAATGCTCAGCACGTACTTGCTCCATACATCACCGCACTCTTCATCATTCAAGTACCGCAGTTCACACGACAGCACCCCACACAGCTACACCTATGATGCATTCCTCAATCTCTCATTTCAGCAGACAGACCGATTTCCTCTCATACATTTTTTTAGCCATGGCCTCAGATGCAAATCCTACCTTATTTCTGAAACACATGGAGACACTGAAGATGGCAGAATCGGCGATGATTTTTCCATTAGGGAAGATAACATAAACAACAAGTCTTGGAGCTGGAGCATAGATTGAGCTGAAGGTAAGAGGGATGGAGAAGACGCCTTTCAGCACTAGATGGAGGAGAAAGGGAAGAAAAGAAAGTAGATTCGGGTGTGAAAATAGATTCCGATGAGCTTTTGCCATTCTGCATGTGCCTGTACAATTCCTTTCCTCAAGCCTTGCAGGCCCAAGGAGATTTCTGGAGACCACTGAAACAATCAGCACATCTCTGGATCTGTTATTCGAGACCAGTAAAAAAACCCTCCTGGTTCTGTTCATTGCCACAGGCAGATGAAACAGCTCTTTGGAGTCCAAATTAGCTCCACAAAGAGTAAGAGTCTCAGATGTCTTTCAAAGCCTCTCATCACTATACATCTCCTATTCCACCATCACCTTTGTCCCAGAGCACCTATAATTCAGGTTGTTTTAAAAAAAAGGAACAAAACAGCTGGAGAAGTAGACAGCAGCGAGTCAACAACCATCAAAATTATATGCTGTGGCATTCTAACTGCTCAGATTATTTGGAGACGCGATTGCAAATTAAAGGAGAGTTTTGATAGAGGGTAAGGCTATAGTTTCATGCTGCTTGCAGGAGCAGCAAAAGGAGACACTGAAAACGAAGACAACAGAGGATGAGCCTGTGGGCTGGGAAATGCTGGATATTGTTCTCTTAGCAAGGAGGGTAAAGGAAACATGAAAGCTGTAAAGGCACGTTGCTCTGATGCATCAGAAAAGTGGTGAGCCAGCTCTGAATTGTAAGGAGGCTTCTGCCACGTGTCCAAATAAGATGGGATGCCACAGACCACTGAGCTCTTGCTAGACATGAAACAGGGAAGTGCACTTACTTCTTGGCAGCCCAACCCAGATAGTCTTCTGACCTGCATGGACTATCCCTCTTCTCGCTGTGACCTAGGGAAGAATGCAGAAAAGGGAGGGAATGCCAGTCACACAGTCTTTGAGATCACTATGCAGATCAAAGTAACCCTGAAATTGGAGATTAAATGGGACTAGGGGGAGGGATATGAGCTTTACTCGCTTTCAGGTAGCAGACAGAGCTCAGGGGATTAAGAGACTTGAGGGAGGACAGGTGAGGGCAATACCTGCCCTGCACCTGTGCAGAGTCCACAAGAAAGGTGCTGCCTTTCTTGCTATTAATACAGCCCCAGGATCGAAACAAGGATCCAGCCCCATGATGGCTGGATGAGCTACCTGTCCTGGGCTGAGCCAGGTCTATCAAATATCAGGCTTGAATCTGTAGGAGGTGTTGATCTTGTGCCTTGAGCCACTAGCACTTCACCAGAAACTCACAAAGTAGGAGAAAATGACACGCTTGGGCCCATGCTCCAGGTCCTCCTGGTAAATTCTGAAGTCCACCTGGATAGTCTGCTTTTCACCACAGGGCATTGTTTCTGGCACACGGACAATAGACAGAAAACTCCTGCTGGTGCTGTAGAATGGACGTATGAAATGAGAGGCTCGTTGGTAACTCGAATCAACCGTCCCAGGCTCTCTGTCCAAATCCTGATGCAGGACACTTGCCTGGTGAGACAAAAAGACCCCACAGTTAATTTCCTTAGTTAAGCAAGTCAACTGCAAATTGCCCTAGATGTGGCTTGGTAAGAAGCTTAGATAGGGTCTGAGCAACACTATAGCACAGGTCTCTGTGTGGACAGTACGTGAGGAAAGCTACTGGGATCCAGAGAATAAGGTCTCAGAGGGAGCCAAGATCCAGAACATGCTGAGCTGTCTCAGGTTTGAATTACTGTCATTCAAGAAGGAACAAGGGAGATGTCTGTGGGTCAGCAAACAGCTCTGATACACATGCGTACCCCTGCCAACAAGACAGACCCTTCCTCACTTACCTCCAGGGAGGCTGAGGTGCTGTTCCAAGTAGTTGTGTTCAGGCTAAATAAAGCTGTGCCAGAGTCACCAGTGATGTACTTCTGCTTAAATCGCTGCTTACCACCGTTTACCACGAGGAGGACTTTTTTGTGCTTCAGTGCCTTGCCTTGGTAGTTCATGACTTTAATCTGAGAACATCACGGAGAGCAAGAGTTGCACAGAAAAGTCTAATCAGCAGACAGAATCTCCTGCTTCTCCAAGTCAGGAGCAGTATTTCCAAAGACAGCAAGGTCTCCCTTTCAGTCAATAACAATATTATCAACACTGCTGTTGGTCACCTCCTATTATCACTTGCAACTGCCATGTTCATTCACCCCGATGCCCTCTACCCCTTCACAGCAGAAGGCCTCCCAGCTGCTGAAATTCCAGATGTTTGGGTTTGCACCCCACATATGGATCCCCACAGCTGCTTCTACTCGAGGCGTATCTGGCAAACGGCAGCCTTGGGTGTTACATTCACTTCTGACAACTCAAGAGTTTTGTCTTTGGGAGTCATTCATGCCCTTCCAAGCCTCTGGATGGAGGTGAGGTCAGAAAAGACATTAGGTAACAGCTGCTGTTGAAGCCATTGTTCACGCTATCCCCTCCAAAGGACTGTAACTGGGAATTACCTTCCCCCGGTACATCTCTCCAGTGTGGTAGTAAGAATTCAAATCATCAAACAAGACCATCCCGCCGATCTTGGAGATAAGTAATTTGTGGGAAGCATTGACGTGTATCTCTGAACAAAAGCAGCAAGACAGGAACGTAAGGGAGGAAGCAAAGAAGCCAAGCACCCCTCAGCGATTTCCCCGCAGAGGGACCCCACTGGTAATACTGATGCACGTTTCAGCTGCACACACATTTCATACCAGGGGGATGATCTGCCCATGGTGTATCTAGTCTTCCTCCTGCATACTTCTAGGCCTTAGGGAGGTCCCTAGTCTTCACTACCTGAGACCACAGGCACTCAGAGTGAGTGTGTCACGCTCTCAGGAACTGGTGGCTCTGTCTGCATCTGTGAGGTTAGATAGCAGGCCCCAACGGGCTCAGGAAGTCCAGAGCCCTTGCTAGCCTGAAAGACTCCAGTGTACTTGGTAAGATTAGTGCATCTTCACATCTCTTCCCAGAGACCAGAGATGTTTCCAGAGTTACCTGTGCCGTTTTCCACCAGCAAGGCCTCTGCAACTATGCTGTCCTGATAGTACCGAAAGTCTCGACTGAAGGAGGACAGACTCACATTTGTGAAGAAGCAACCCGTCTCATCTGTCTGAAAGAATAGAGGGAGAAAACAAGGTCCAAGCAAGGGACTTACACTGGAAATCACCCAAACAGGGCAGAAACAGCAGCGCACAATCCCTGCCCCCAGGGAGCTTGCCTTTTGACATAGCAGTCCAGGATGTGCCAGGTCCTGCTAAGAATCTCACCTGGTTGTTGAATTCCTGACAGAGATCAGGTTTCGAAGCCCTGGGCAGGAACGGGGCTATCTTCTGACAAAGGCTCACATGAACCATCCCTTGGACACCCTTCCCATAGGCGTATCTGTTTGGGGGAGCAGGGAAAGGAAGAGACAGTCACACAGAGTGAGAGAAGACAGGGCTTGCTTTGCACCACCCCAGAGACCACTTCTTCAGAGATATTTGCAATACAGAGCACAAGAGCGGAAGGCACACAGCAGGCCCAGGAGCCCAGGTCCAGTAAGCGGGCCAGGCTAGGGCACGGCAGTGATGGGAGATCAAGGGCTTGGTGATATAATTAGTGCCAAACTAATCTATTCTGGGAAACCAGAGTGTTGTAGGTGCTGACTCAGCACAGAGCTCTACCCTTCACATCAACATCACCTTCAATAACCCCAGGACACGCTGAAGGCATGCATCATCTTATGAGCAGGCGCACGGGTGATTAAGAAAGTGCCTTTACATGAAGCTGTTAATCCTAGTGTGTCCTTGGACTGCAGCTGGGGCAATTCCTTTATGGCGCTCTCTCAGTTCCTCTAGAGCATAACTTGGAAAAGCTTCCTTTAGTTTCCCATGAGTTTGTTCTGCAGGGAGATGAACACCACGTATTGGGCCCACAAATGGCTGCTTGTCAAAGGGGAGGTTGTTTGCCCCGGTTTTGTGTGTAGAGACTTGTGGAGTGTTTTTAGAAAAGAGGGATTAAAGTACCAGAAGCATAGGTACAGGAATTTTTTGTTTTACATCACGGTGCAAAAAATTGCCACAAATGTCCCCTGAGCCACTCATCATTACCTACCTATCTTGTGCTCATCAGGCCAGAAATTAACACAGAGCCATACCTCCAAGCAGAATCCTCACCTGCCACATATCTGGAGCGGGAAGGTTTTATCTAGTGCATAAACCCGATTTGGTGCCTCAAAGATCACTTCAAATTTTGGCAGCTCTGGAAGGGAAAAACAGAGAACTGTAGGAAACCCTGGCCAGGTACATCATTTCCAGAGAATCAACATGAAGATAGACTATGGTGGAATAAGAGCCAGGAAATGGAGAAGGAGGGTGGTCAGAAGGGGAAAGGGAAGATTTCCGTTGTTTCTTTGATAGATTTGTGTGTAGTCCCTAGCTGATTGCTCTTCCCCAAATCAAAACCCAGATGTGTCCACATCACTGCACTTCTGACAGCCGTTTGCACTGAGAGAAGGCTACAGTCCCAACACAGTTAATAGGGGGATGAAAGAGGAGCGGGATGGCACTGGACTTCATCCTCTCTGGAAAAGCCCATCCTAAATGACCTTGTTTTGTCTAATGCAGAAGTCTGCAGGAATCGGCTGTGTCAAAGGTCTGGGGCCATGCACAACATTCATACCGTACACTGACCCCAAGGTCCCAAACTGGCCTCTCTACTGAGACTCTCTTCTTTGACGGATGCTATTACTTTTCCCACTTGCTCCCAGGATGGTTTTCATGGAACAAACACCCAGCTTCCCGGATCAAGAGTGCAAGATACTCTGGGCAACTCAAGACATAATCCCAACATGCTCATACCATACTCTTCCACGGAGAAGCTGCCGTATGCTTTTGCACTGGTTACGTTGATGACGTACGTCCCAAGCAGAGGCTCATCACTTAGCTGGAAAGACAGATCTGCAATGCCATCTTGGGGGATCACATTCAGCCACTGCTCTATCCGGTTGTTCTTAGGGTCCTACACCCACAAGAGAGGAAGAAACAGTTGTCCCACCATCTCACTGATCCACACTACATACAAATCAAGCGTCAGGATTTCAGTGCTGCAGACTACCAGGTTCTATAGCTAAGGGATTATTTTTGGTATATATGTTAGTTAAGAAATTTTGAGGGCAATATAATGCTCAGATTCTGCTCCCAGCATCTGAGTCTCCTTTTCCTCTCTAATCTCAAGGAATGATCCTTCACAGTTCTAAGTTCTACACTCTTTTTTGTGAAGGTCTAAGCTGATCTGGTTATACTCTTGCAAGTGTAGAACAACTCAGATTTCTACTGAAGTAACTGGGAGCATAACCTCACGTTCGTAAAAGAGAAACCATAGGGAGTATCTTAGTTTAAGAAATCCTGAAGTTCTACTGTTCCACTCACAGGTCTGTAAAATCTATCAGGAACTGAATATGGACAGCTCAGTGAAATGGCTGCCATTAACATTTCTGTAACACTAGGTTTCAACATCACTCACCTGGAGAAACAGGGAAATCTGGGGAGGAAAGGCAAAAACATTAGAAGGCAGAAACACATGTCAGCAACATACACAACATACTTAAGACGCAGAGCCTGCTCTGAAGGGTGTGCAACTACTGACTTGGAAATTCAGAGCGCTGACAACAATATAAAAGAAACTTCTCCAAAAGGGACCGGCTGGGTCCATTACAGTAAAGTCTGGAGAAAGGGAAAGGAAAAGCCAATCTGGATATCATCCCGCACTTGCTAATGACTTCCTGGCAGTTCTCCATCAGGAATAACCACTGCCCAAACAGACCTAAATCTGGCTCACCTACAGTCTTAAGGGGGTTACAGGAGTATAGGATCACAGAGTTTGGAAGGAACCTCTGGAGGTCATCTAGTTCAACATCCT
>NW_010426263.1:32710-48615 GCF_000710305.1 Buceros rhinoceros silvestris | reverse complement strand
TCTTAGAGCAGATTGCTCATAGCCTTCGCCAGCTGAGTTCTGAACATCTCCAAGGATGGAAATGCCTTCTCTGGCCACCTGTTTCAATATCAGATCATTGTCACAATGAAAAGTTTTTCCTAATGTCCAGTCAGAATTCCCTGTGTTCCAACTTTGGGAGGCAGATTACCCATGCCACCAGACCCCCAGGAAAACCTGACTTGCAAACTATTCGTTACCCACACGACACCATCACATTAGGAACCACTATGTCTCATGCTTAAACTCACATGACCATTTCACCAAGATGAGCAAGAGACATGTACACGTCCGCCATCTTCCTGAATTACGAGCTTTTACTCCCCTGGACACTCATCAAACTTGGCCCAGGGACAAATGCGGAAAAGGTGGAGCTTTGGCAGATAAGCAGAGTAGGAAGGAAGTAGGATCCATGCATGGAACAAGGCACCCTTTTCCACAGCCCCCCAGGGACGGCTTACCGAATCATTGAGTGCAATGAATTCCTCATCCAGAGTCACAATGCGAAATTTCACTGAAGGCAAGGAAATCAGGAAATATATTTATTACATCTCGGTCCTTCTCTATAGAGCCCTGTTGTATCTGTTTTTCGCAGCTCCTGTCTCCATTCTGTACACATTTGTGGTAACATCTGACACGGACATTCCCACATGTACGATACCATGGACAATGACCTACTGCCTCCTGCAACTTCACAGTCACCACTAGCTGAACATTACAGCCACTGAAAACATCACATCCACAAAAGACTTTGTCTCAAAGCCTTCCGCTATACCAGCAGAAAGCCTGGAGCCCACAGTTGCTTCCATTTGCAACTCTCACCTGTCTGGCCAGGCTGATAGATGGGCTTGTCTGTTTGGATGAAGGTGCCACTGCTGGTCTTGCGGATCAGGACCTTTTTCTTCTCCTCAATACCAATCCGTTCACCCGTGATGATCAGTTTGACGGTGGCAATCTCCTCTGTGCCATCAGCTGGAGGTGCAACCTATACAGAGATAGGAGAGCATGCAGCTCCCAGGTAATCTTTTGGGGGCCCTGAGCAGGCATTGAGAGTAAAGTGGAAGAACTAACCAGTTGCCCTTCACCTTCCAGGACATGCCCTCCAATATCTGGATCCAGATCACATCCAGTTCTCACTCAGTCCTACATGACAGCAGCAGGCCCTGCATGTCATGGAATTTGTTCTTTTTCCCACTGGTTAAGGAATTTTGTCTCTGGTGACAAGCAGAGGCCCCAGCACCTCTGAGTCTTCAGACTTGGTCAGGAAGGCGGAATGTGGTACAAGAGAGACCAAGCTGTAGCACAGCCTCAAATGCTAGGCCTTCAGAACTACCCGGAATGTACAAGTAAGAAAGCCAGATTAGAAAAGACAACCAGAGGCTCCTCCTGACCCCAGCAGACAAAGATCCCAGCAGCCTCAGCACAGAATATACCGTATAATAGAAGGGATACTGCTTAGACACGTCTGCCTTATCCTAGATCTCTGCTAAATTCTCACCAATAAGGAATCAATTCTAAGATGCTGTTTAAAAAAACAAGCACATCCATTTCCATCCAGCTGCTCTTCAGTAGCTGCTAAGAGCTGAGTTGCTGCCTGACTTCATTCAGGTCTTACAGAAAATGCAATGTGTCATGCAGGCCACCAGTTCTGCAGGATTTAGCTGTGAAGCTGCACAAGTCCTTCAGAGCAGAGCTAAAGCTGCTTCAGCTGGTCTGGGATTGAAGAGAAGGAAACGGGTGGTTCTTCTTATGTATCCAGAAATGTGGTAGATTCAATTCAAAAACTCCAAGTTAAAAATTAGATTTAGAAGGGGAATTCACTGCTGACCAACACTGTGCTGGGCTACACATCCCTAGGCATCACCCTCTCCACTTCCTAGCAGGCTCACTCTAAGGCAAAGCAGACCCTGTCCATGTCGTTCCTGGATAGGGAGCAACACAAGGGATTTACAGTTCCTGAAGGGAAAGTCAGTGATGGCATTTGCCTAGGGTGGCTCACCCAGAACTTAGTGCACATGAAAGTCTTCTCCTTCTGGATGGTTTCTTGCACTAAGACCTCATGTCCCCCAGAGCGTTCCAGGACCAGATTCACTTGAAATTTTGCTTCGTAACAGGTGATATGGAGGCAGGCAACTTGGGTAGATGGGTAGCGGAGATCTGCAGGGATCACCACCAGGTAATGTCTGGGGCAGGGGAAAGAAGACACCAGAGATGGCATCAGGCTGGAGGCTCAGAGATGCAAGAGCTTCCCTGCAGCAGCAGCAGCACACTACTGTAGAATTCCTCAGCAATGTGCCATGGCTGCAGTCAACATTCAACAGCAACAGTGAACACAGTGAAGTGATTGCTTCACTGATAACTTGACAAATAGTTTCTGCTTGATTAGCTTAAGTGCAGTCCTATAACACTACTGCAGTCATCTCCTGCACACCTCAAAACCATCCCTTGCAGTTTTTCAGAAGTACCCTCATAACTTTGCAGTCTAAACGCCAGGGATTTGATCTGGCATGGCAACTAGAGAAGCAAAGATCCTGGGACCTAAGGTCCAACTTGGAAGCCCCCCCAAAAGGTGGCTTGTATTTTAATTCACATAAGTCTATCTAATGCACGGGAGGCAAGGTACCCAGCTACCCTTTAGGGTGATCTTACAGAGCAGAAAGCAGGAGAGCTGACAGCATGGAACATGGTCCATCTACCTAGACTGATGCCTTCAGGAAAGAGACTGAAACAGAAGTTCAGGATCACTCACAGTTGGTGAAAAGCAGCAGCAGTGTGGAACAGAAGGCTCAGGAGGACAGCTGTCCTCATCTTGGGGGCTCTTGCTGCCCAGTCTCCAATGGCCCTCTTCCTCTGAAATCAGAGGCTGTTTTTAGGGGGGCAATTTCTTTCTAACACAGCCTAAATTAAGAGGTGGCATGTGGGGAGGAGCCAGCCTCTCCCCACCTCTTCCTCTCTCCTGAGATTATACTTAGGCAGAAGTAGAGACAGGTGTACTGTGCCAAGTGCTTCTTAGCCAATAGCAGCCACACTGGCTGCTATCCACCAGTTCAGAACATCCCCTCCTGCAGGGCTGCCATGAGGACATCTGACCAAATGGACTTTCCACGGATGAAAAAAAACAGTTAGAACTTTGCTGATCAGTGACCCAGGTCCTGATCACTTGTCACCTGCGTCCCTTTGTTTCAGCTGGAGATGGATTGCTGCTGTGCAGCCAGCAGCAAGATCTCACCCCATCACGCAGCAGGCAGTGTCCTCGTTCAGGACAGAGGCTCAGCAGCTCTGGATCAGATTATGTGGCTGTGGATCTCCTTAGGCTGTTTGGCTTGAGAACGGCAGCAAATCCTTGCATGCGCACCAGGAAGCCCTGTAGCAACACTACCACCAGCCAGCAACCAGGAATGAGCTAATGACTTTGCCTCTTCCTTCCCTGCATACAGTGAAGATATAATGGAAATATATACTGGCCAACAGAAGTCTCCACTAGCTCCCTGCAATAGCCATTAGTCAGGAGGGTGCCTCTCAGGAAGTGGTTCCTGTTCCTCATTGTTCATGTCTGTGTCTGAAAGGTCTAGAGTACAGGGATACAGCCATTTGGCTCTGGTTTTGAAGCTGAGGGTCAGGTTAAATCTCACAAATTAAATATCCAGGACATTTTCTAGCACTGATGACAACCTTTACAGAAGAGTAGACAATCATGCTGTATAACCAACATGGCCTCCAGAAAAGCTAAATTAAAAAACCAAGTAAACTGCCTGTTGTGGGCAATAAAAGGTTGCATGAACTCACAACTACACCCGAGACTTGTGTAAGATAGCATTAGTTAGCCCAGGCTGAAATGTGCCAGGTACTGTCCTAGTAATAGACAGCTACAGTTCCATGCCTGGAAACATTTCCCAGTGCTCTTCAACAGCGCTTTTGCAGCCTGCGCTTTCCATACCTGGGTCCCAACATAGTGCTACTCAAGAAGGCAGCTGGGATCTCTCTGTCTGGCAAAATCAGGTTCCAGGATGCCTAGAAATTTCCAGCTACCTTGGGATCCCTGTTCCCAGTGCTCTCCATACTCTTCTTCCAGTTGAGGTTGGGAAGACTCATCTCTATTTCACCTCCATCACTGGGCCACTCTAGAACAAGCACACATTATGCACAGGAGCTGTCAGTGCTAGCATGGCCTCTGTCTCAAGTGAGTATTTCACTGCTACACTGACTGAGATAACTGGCCAAAGGCCAGATAATCCCAACTGATATAAAAAATCAGCTTTGACTCAGTCTAAATCAGTGCTAGGCTCCTAGGCAAGGAAGACTAGACACTTTTTATTTCGATGGACATGTGCTCCCTGTTCTTCTCTCTTTGTGAGGGAATGTTAGGTTCCTGAGAATGGCAGGCAGACTTATAAATTTTTGTCTAAAACCTGAGATTTTTGTCTAAAATCTGAGATATTCCCACAGAAAGCACCAGACAGATCTGGCATAAAACAAAAAAAGCGTAGTTAGAGAGGTCTAGCTGCTGGCAGACTTCTGAGAGGACCTGCACCCACCAGGGCACCAGCACTGAGGAGATCTCCCTGACCCTGTCCCACCGTGCTCCTCCTACCATGTTTGCCCAGGTGCATTCTCTATTGCTTGCTTGGCTTTGGCAAACCTGGCTCTCGGTCACAGGAACATACATCTGAAGGATCTGCATTGAAGGCAGGGACTGACAGCTGCACGGGTGTCGTAGACCTGAACAAAGTCTCTGAAATAAAGCAAGCACAGCAAGGCTCTGCAAAGTTTCTAGTTCTGCAGTTTCTTTCTTTAAATGGATTCAGAGAAGGCCTTTACGATAGAAGTGTTGAGCCAAGAGACTCATGGGGAGTAAGGGATTTACTCATCCTGAAAACACACTGTTCAGCTGGAGCAAAGGACATAGAACATACTTGCAAATCGACCTGTTCTCCACAGATAACTTGAATCAAAAATAAAAAGCGAGAAGAATGGACTTGGTAAAGTTCACACTGATGATGATGGAAGACATCATTCATGGTTCAAAATGAGGACCATAAGCAAGAGCACCTTGAAAATCACTCTAAAGTTTTAATATCTTTGAAGAAAACAGAAAGGCAGAAGTATCAATGCTCTGTATGAGAAGAGTTCTGGAGAAGCACTGATGTCTGCAGAGCACTTCGACAGGACACTGTGTGGAGAGAAGGGAGTCATCAGTTTCTTTGAAGAATCACATCTATTAGAGTGCCCGTAGCGCGGAATAATTCATCAAAGCAACTGAATCATTCTTCACTCTCCTCTAGACACCCATCACCATCTTCGTACAGGGCCTCCTACACTGTTGCCTTCTTTCCTTTCCAATCACAAACTTCATGGTCGTAATCGCTAACATTTCCAGCTCACCCCTGACTGTGTCACAGAGACAGAGTCTGTAACTACTGTGTCACGCCTTCAAAGGCAGTAAGATTTGGTACCCTTGTGTTCTGCTAGTGAAGTATGCTTTCGCATGAAGGATATTTCACAGTCCATGCAGGGTTCATAAAAATCTGTGAGGCCATCATGTTGCTGACCAGCATTCGTAACATAATGGAAGCCCTCGAAAGGATCTCTCCGTAATGCTGAAGTAGACTGCTACACCTGCTTTCTGCTACATTAACAACAGAATTTGCCCACTGCACCAAAGCCAAGCAAGGAGTTGTGAACACACCTGGACAAACACCGCAGAAGGAGCAGGAACTGACTGGGTCAGAAAGCTTGAAGGCAACATAGTGTACACTGTTCTATGCCTTTCTCAATGCTTGGCTCCTACACTGAGATCATTCAAAGAACTGCAAATCTCCTGAAAATTTTGCCCAGAAATCTAGTGCAAGCCTTTAGACTGTAGGCGTTAAATTTGTTAATTGGAACTGAGCTTTGAAGAACTATGGAGCTATGACCAAGGGAGTCTGAAAACCTCCACGAGGCAGCTCTCAAACCATGGGCGAGCCATGTATCTCTCTCCAAACAACAGGTGCGAACTCTGAAACCTGCAGCTCTGCGTACTTTTCATAAAAGGGCACAAATAACTAGTGCCACTTATTTCTAGCTAACATTCCAAAAATCCACATGACCCACTGAAAGAGCCTATCACCTTCTGAACCTTCTCGGCCCAATACCAAAACTCTGGTTCATGCTTTACCTCTCCTTCTCTGAACCCAGAACGTCACCAGCACTCTAGGCAAATCTACCCATCAACCAGACAAGCACTCGTGGAAGTTGAAAACTGTTTACCAGTTGGTAAACTGGCTCAACCAAAAACACCAAGACTTACAGATCTGAACACTGTGACACAGGAATCATCTCTAGTGCAAACAAAGGATCTAAACCCAAACAAGAACCTAGTGATAAAGTTTGGGGTCCTAGATAAAATAAGTTCCACCAAAATAATCGTAATGAAGCTCAACTACATATAATATATTTATGGAACCATTTGTCAGGTGTTATGTGAGATTCTTAATTTTGGCCAAGCCACATACTTTCTCAATTAAGTAGCAACTTTGATTACACCCAAGGAGGTCCTCGGTGGAAGGACCAAACAAAACTCATCTTGTATGGAAATAGTTCTAGTAAACTGACCTGAGTCGTTGCAGTTACTTGGAAGAGCTGATCTTTGTGGAATACCTTGAACATTGCCAGATATGGGCAGGAGGCTACGCTCAAAGTCAGGATATTTCCTAAAAATCTTGTGATTGTGCCTTTTCCGTTTAATGTAGGACTGAGCCTACAACTGGAGATGAACCATGCTGCAAGTGATTAAGATCTGCCCACAATTACTCAACACCGGCTCAGAAGTTCAAAAATTAAAAGGCATGAGGAAGAAGTATCAATGTAAGACAGATGTTCAATGTTTCACACAACTCGCAATGCTGCTTTATCTGCACCAGCTATGTTGACGACACATCTACACATGTCAGGTACACAGGTGTGCTGTCTTTCTGGAGACTGTATGAAGAAAGGGACAGGGAAGATTTCTTCCTTTTGAGGAAATGTATCAGGGATTCTTTTTTCTCTGGCAACTTCAGTCCCTACTCTTGCTTCCATCCCTTTCCTGTGCTGTCTTCCTTGGGGAGCCTTCCTTTGCTGAGGTGTAAGAGAGAGGTCACAGTAAGCAGTTGGCCAGTTCACAAATGAGCAGTGCCATAGTCCCCAAGTACCTGGAGGGACAGGACCTGCCACGCTGGGTAGTTCCCTTCCTGGACACTGGTGTGCTCAGGCAGAGGAATAGTCTCTATTTAACAAAGCCTTTTTCTCCTCTCTGAGCTTATTCTTCTCCCACCCCACAGGCCTGCTGTGATTTATCTCCTTGTTTTACTGCACATAGATAAGGTGAGAATACTTGCACCCTACAGCAGACACCAGCTATTACGTCCAGCAGACCTGAGCAAACTCTACACAGTTTGAAGAAAGATGTGATAGCTATCAAGGGCCCTATCTGCTAAATATGAGGAAGGCTTCGGGGACGCTAAAGACAGTTAAGATTTCTGTCTCTGCACCTGCTCTGAGGGCGTGTTACATCACACAGTGGTAAGGGTCTGAGCCAGGCGGAGTAATCACATAGCTGTGGGGCACACTGCAAGAATCTAGAGGGTAACACACCAGTACCACAGCCAAGGAGGGGACCTCCTGGTTCTCGTGTTTGCATGAGATCAGCAGCTCCTTGGACCCTAGTGGTACCAGACCACTTTTCTTCTCCTTCTAGAAGAGTCAGAAGAAGGGAGAGGTGGGAGAGATAGCAAAGTCCTAAAGAGTTCATCATCAGCCTTATGCAGAGCTCCCCCTTGCTATGAAGCTGGTCCACAGAGTTCCCATCCACAGCACAGATGTGCCAGGGAAGGTTTAGATTGGACATTAGGAAAACATTTCTTCATCAAAAGGGTTGTCAAGCATTGGAACAGGCTACCCAGAAAGTGGTTGAGACACCATCCCTGGAGGTATTTAAAAGATGCAGCTTATGGACATGGTTTATGTGTAGGACTCAATGATCTTAAGGGTCTTTTCCAACTTAAATGATTCCATGATTCTATATATCTTTCTTCTAAAGGGTTCCTGAACTTGCTTCTGAGAGGAAGCAAATGCAGTCACTTCTCATAGCCTGCTTGTCACATGGAACAGCAGGATTACGGTGTTCAGAGAAAAACCCACATTGCTATTTATTATTTTTTCTCTTAGTATGTAAACATAAGTAAACATAGCTACTTGCCAAAATTTACATCTGCCATGGAGAGAGACTAGTGAAGAAGGGCAGGCCTCCTGCCTGCAAGTCCGCAGCTGCGGGGAAGAGCTGCCCCACATCTGCACAGCAGCCATTGTCCTGCTGCTTCCCAGCCATTTTCCTCACAGCCATTGGGATGATCTTTTTCCTGTGAAGACGTACTGCCTGGCTCTCAGGAAGCATTTGGTCACGGAAACTGACAGCCTAGGAGAGGAAGTCTGAGAACAGGCTACCAACAGTCAGGTCTAAATAAGTAGTGACAGAGCATTTAGGAAGGCTTGTTCTTTACTGTACTGAGGAGAGAAGGGTGTTTGTTTACCAGAAGCTGCCTTTCACACAACCCTCTCAGAATCCAGTGGAGGATCCATTGCTATGTTTGAATGGAAGCTCCCTCTGGTAGTCTTGGTGGGAGAGATAACAAGCTAAGATAATAAGAATGAAGAAACAACTACTCCCCCTCTTCCATAATCACACTGTACTCCTGAAGAAGGAGCCACCTGATAATGGAACAAGGTCAAGCAGTACTGGGGGTAAAGAAACGGTGTAACAGATCTAATGGACCTGTCTGCAAGAATCCCACAGCATTAGTCTTTAGCTCTTCTGTGAGCTGTACTGTCTTTCTTCAGGAACGGCAGCACACAGATGTTGGGGGCAAACAACACCATCTTCTGCACCCCACTGTTGACAGGCATCTGTCTAGGATGCAGAACTAGGCAGTCCAGGTTCTCCAGTGGCATCGAAGACAAAGGACAAGGCAAGAGCAAAGCTTTGATATTCAGGCACATGGGGTTTTCTTCCTTAATGTCACTATTTGCCCCATATCTCTGCTTGCTTTCCACCACAAATCCTCTCACCATTTGTCCAGCCACAGAGGTTATCCCATTTACCTCTTTCTCCAAGCCTCCACTCAGCTTCATGGATTTCTATGCATGTCATTCACCCTCTTCAACATTTTCTCAGACACGCAAAATGCACCCATGTCTGTAACTTCTTGATTTAATGACTCAAAATAGAGTTTGTGTAGGAGGTAATTGTTGTTCTGCCCAGTCTTCAGCAAATAATTTCTCCTTGTTTGATTTCAAAACATGGATTCTGGTCAAAAATGTCACTTTTTACTCAAAAAAAAAAAACCCCAAAGTGTTGTCTCCATTATAGAAACTTTCAAGTGAAGCAACACAATTGAAAAGGACTATGCTCGACATCTCTCATAAAAACAACTGAAATAGTGGGCCATTCTGCTATGTTCACTTGAATTATTCCCTACTCTGCTCTCATGAGACCCCATCTGGAGTACTGCACCCAGCATAAGAAAGACATGGACCTGTCTGAGTGGCTTCAGAGGAGGGGCACAAAAATGGTCAGAGATGAAGCACCTCTGCTATGAGGACAGGCTGAGAGAGCTGGGGTTGTTCAGCCTGGAGAAGAGAAGGCTCTGGGGAGACCTTATCGCAGCCTTCCAGTACTTAAAGGGGGATTATAAGAAAGATGGAAAGAGACTTTTTACCAGGGCATGTCCTGTGGTGACAGGACAAGGGGTGATGGCTTAAACTGAAAGAGGGAAGATTTAGATTGGATATAAGGAAGAAATTCTTAATCGCGTGAGTAGTGAGACACTGGAATGGGTTGCCCAGAGAAGTTGCAGATGCCCTGTCAGTGCAAGTGTCCATGGCCAGGTTAGACGGGTCTTTGAGTAACCTGGTCTAGTGAAAGGTGTCCCTGCCCATGGCAGAAGGGTTGAAACTAGATGATCTTTGAAGGTGCCTTCCAACCCAAACCATTCTGTGATTCTGTAAAGAGCATGTAGGAGCTTACCTTTAGAAAGCTGAAGAATTTGGCTGGTTGATTAAACCACAAATATCTTCTGTGTTCCAGGGGCATAGGATCAATGGCGTGTATTGGAAATTATCTTACTCCTGGCACAGAGCAGTCAATGTTCTCATTGACTTCATTTTGAGAGGAAAACACAGATAATCTGCATAATCAGACAAAAAGGCCAAGAAAACTGAACAAAAGGTTCACACTGCAGACAAAAAAAAATGATAGATGGCTACCCAACCATCACTCCAGAGATTTCTCTCTCCTTTCTTAACCTTTTTAAATACCAGTAACCCACCACGTACTGCAAGCCTCCAAAATTCAAATGAGCCATCCTTTAATCAAGATCATCCATTTTAAAAAGGTAGAATTTTAGTGTTATCTAATCATGGTTCAGCACATTTCTGGAAGGTTTTAAAGTCTGTAGAAAGCTAGAGTGTTTGCATCTTTTTCCTGAAAATAATTTTTTAAACTATTAAATAAAGGAGACGCTGGATTTCATAGCTCCCACTGAAGAGAAGCATGCTGTTAAAGATCAGCAGTGATCTCTGCTGCACAGCAGCTACACGGCCAGCCAATCAGGAGATGGGTACCAGTCAGTCAGAGAGCAAACAGATAGTTCTCCACAGGCCAGAACGTTGCCTTTTGCCCTAGCCAGAAGTGCAGAAACACAGGAAAATGGGGTTATAAGGGTTAGGAAGCTGGGGATAATAAACAGGGAAGGTTGCAATGAACAAGAAAGGTGTAGACAAATAGGGTGTAAACCTCTAAGTCAAGCTTTCTTAAATTTTGCTCTTTATGTAACAGCTTGGCTTAAAAATAAGCCTTTTTAAAAGTCAGTTTAAAGTCACAGCAGACATGTGCTGAGTTCTGAATATCCTCTTAAAATACAGCCAAA
Source organism: Buceros rhinoceros silvestris (assembly GCF_000710305.1). Taxonomy (NCBI): domain Eukaryota; kingdom Metazoa; phylum Chordata; class Aves; order Bucerotiformes; family Bucerotidae; genus Buceros; species Buceros rhinoceros. Next base: position 37,654 of record NW_010426263.1, on the reverse strand, counting down.
TAATTGAAGTAAAAAATTAATAAAGCCCTATGTGTTTCCTACAATCTTTTAAAAGCAGACTACTAAGCAAGTATAAGTCACTAGCGAACGTCCAGAAAACAGTTTACAAAGGCGTTCAGCCAGTTTTTGACAAGAGCAGTCTGTTCATGTCTCCACAGAGTATTTCCTTTTTTTTCTGTTTATTCACCTGGTTCAAAGTAATGACTAGCTTATTCAAACTGAAAGAGCCTTTGGGGACTGCAAAAGCACGGAAATTAATTTTGCCCTCTATATCTGCAAATAGGAACTAGTTGTGAGGAGCTAAGCTCTATGATTTCTGAAACACTGAGGAACAGAGTGACCAGAAGACCAAAAAAAAAAAAAAAAAATCAATCAGTTAATTATTTTTTGAGAGATAAATCTTTCTTTGTTTAAATTGAATCCATGTAAATGTCAAATACGTTTAGACAAGCTTATTTTCTGTGAATCTATAACATCTAAGGTGGATTTATTTAATGACAAATTTTAAGTGCTGAGGGATTTGCGCATTAATTGAATCGCAGAGTCCAAGAAGCTATACTGGAATGAATTGAGAAACAAAACCTCGTACTTATCTTTTTATACTCTCATCATGAAAAACTGACAAAAGTGAGCACTCTAACACATTAACCTGCCCAGGTTGATTAAACATGCATAGCCTTAGCACACATTTCGGCATGGCAAAAATAGGATTAAAAGGCTACATAGGCAATATTTGCTTAGTGTATACCGGTTACCAGTCCAAAAGAAGGTGAAATATTTAAAATAAAGGCTTCTTACTTGTTCATTTAAATGTACTGAAGTAAATAATTTCTAGCACTTCAATTTGCATCAGTTAATTTCAGAAACATTGAAGTTCTGACCCCAGCTCTTTCCCCAGCATAGAGACCTGCTGTCCATTCATCAGCTCAACTCCTTCTACAACTCAGCACAGTTCTTGTGTCTTTCCTCCCTACTCTGTGGCTTCACTGCCTGTCACAGCAGGCCACTAAGGCTGCTGCTGCAGAGCTCACCCTCCGTCCTCAGGTGCAGCATGCCTGGTGCGCAGCACCATGCACATCACAGCCAGCTGGGAGCTGCCCTCAGCTGGAAGAGAATCACTGTTGTCCCTGGCAGACCTCAGTGTTGTGAAACCCCAATGTGACCTACAGCAGCAGGCTCCAATACGGAGAAAGTAGCCTGGAAGCAAACAGGGACTTAAAGAGGTGGCACTGGAAAGAAAAAGCAGTCGGAAGACAGGTAGTGGCCTGGCTGTAGTTCTTCCACTGCTTCAGCAGAGCTCTCTATGCAATGCAAGGCAGATAATGTTTGTCTCATTGTTTCCTCCCCTTTCTGGACCCCTCTTACTCCCTCAGTCTGCTTCAGTGCAAGCCTCACCTCATTACTGAAGTACAGGAAGACCTTGAATTCTGCTGTCAGCAACAAGGCCTCCACCAGGGAATGTGGTGTGAGCCATCAGGGCTGGAAGCCGAGTGGGCGGAGAAGAGAGGGATGGAGAAAGAGACCTCCAGGCCTAGGAAAAAAGAGGAGGAAGAAAGAATCTAATCAATCAGCTCTAACACTATTCCCTCCTAGAGACAGAGTCCCTCCACAGCCCACCCGGACATGCCTTCCTCAGTTACCCCTCTAATTTTGAGGTATCTCTGCATTAAGAGACACAGCCTCCTTTACTTCAGAAGCAACTTTCTGTACTTCCACCACCCTTCTTGAGGTCAACAAGTTTCTGTCCATCCACAACAAGCCTGACATTCCCATCACCTGGAAAAGAAGCACAGCACATGTTCAACTGAAAACTCCCCTCTCTGAAAATCTTCCCCATTTCTTCATACTCTGCTAGTACCAGGAAAGATACAGTGAGATCAGACAGCAAGAAGTCAAGCAGCAGAGAAAAGCACCTGGGGAGATTTTAATTAAAAAATAACTTCAAAGGTTACAGCTAGTTACCATGCCTGGAAGAAAAGGGGAACCAGCAGTGGGAAGGGGTGGAGGGATGCTGCAAAAGAGGAGAACAGCTGACTGTATCTAATGATCACCTCCAAGCACAGACCACAGACACTGCAGTCAAGACCAGTTATGCCATTACTCACAGGGTCTTGACTTCAGCCACCGCTGCCTCACTCCACCACACACAGATCCTCCACCCACTATGACCACAGGGTGCTCACAGAAGAGAGGTCCACAGGGTCAATACATAATCCACCCAGAACTCCTGCTCCTGGGCACAGCCCAGCACCCAGGACAGTCCCCCGACTTTGAGGTAACTCTCGGTGGTGCTGCACTATGGCTGCATGTGCAAATAGGTGCTCTGGTAGCATGGACCAATTGTCCCCGAGTCATACGCAGAATCCTTAATTGCATATTTCTTAAGAAAAGGAAATAGAGACACACAGCTATTCAGACGGAGCTCCGTGGTTTCCAGTACAATGTGTGTGACTTCAGTCCTTTGCTGAGTAGCACCAGTGTGGCTTGGCCATAACAGAGCACCTCTGGTGCTGCAGAGGTTGCCTTTCCATTTAAGTGGCAGTCCTGTGGTGAGGTGTACATAGATCAGTTACTCCCAAAAGACAGCAGAGCACTATGAGACTCCAGTACACATCCCAGAGCTGTTAGACCCTACTTCCAAAGAGTATAAAAATCTGTCAGATTCATCTTGGCCACCTTTAATCGTATTCATCTCGGCTAATTCTTTAGGTTCCCCTACAATTAGAGGGGAGAGACACTCACAGAACATTTCTAGAGTGAAGATAACTCTGCAGATACAGTCAGACACACATCATCCAATAGTGGCTCATCTTTCACCACCAGCTCCACAGGGAACACAAAGTGACTAGCCCAGATACAAGAGCATAGATTATATGCTTCTAAAATAGATTAGATGTCTCCTTCCTAAGCATCTAATATTAATTGTATATTACGTGTTCTAAAATAATACCATATATACAGCAACAAATAAATAACTGCAGCACACAGGTACCAATTGTTTTAATGTGGACACCATCAGCTGCTTTCACCAAGGCAGAAATGGCTTCCAAGGAAATTAATGCCTAGATGTCCTGCGTTTGTTTATATTTTCTTTTCAAGTTCTTCCGCAGCTTGTGGTATTAGCCATTTTCAGAGGCAGCACACTGCCACTGTTATATACCTGCAAGATCTGAAAAGTCTTACATTCTGCATGCAGCTACACAGGTTACTAATAAGCTGAGGAAAATGCAGCGGGTTGGTTTGTGGAACACACGAAACAGAGGTATCAGCGACTTCATGAGTCCCTGTTGTTGGAAGTCTTCGAATAAGCCGTTCATTTCTAAACACTGGCAACCTGAAAAACAGACTCTGGATTTACCTGTAGATATGGCTGGAATCCAAAAAGTCTAGCTTGCTTTTTCAACTACACAGAGCCAATTCTTGTTTGTTAAAAGTTCTGCAGTGTCTCTGCACATGCAGGCAACCAAATCACTTGGCTGGACTGAAGACACCCATAAGCAGATCTGTGACTTGTGTCTGAGTTTACTCATGGCCACACACAAAACACAAGACATATGTCACTATAGAGTGGCAAGGATACATCTGTAGGAAAACACAGGCTTGTCTCAAACACATCTTCAGAACTGCAGAGGTTACGAATAAACAAGCCACAGAAGCCACTCTGCCAGGTACTTCCCTCCCCAGGACTTTTTCAGAGCATACAGAAAAGAAAGCTGCACTAGGTCCGTTTAGAATAAGACTCTTAAGATCTTCCTAAAAATAAAATGAGACCTGAAAGATACAGCAAAGGGAATCTTGCCTTCAAATGCTATCAGAAGACAGGAGCTCAGCTCCAGAGAAACCTCACTGCTACTCCAGGCAGCTGTATGCAGAATGGACACAGCCACACCAGCGCTATGGGTGACGAGAGTTCATTTGGACTGTGTGCTCTCAGCCCCTTCAGAAAGGATGTCACTTGATCCTTCAGTATCTTTTCATGCCTGTGGATCTGACCTGCAGGAAAAAAAGCCTAAGAAAAACATGCACGACTTCAGCATAGAAAACCTTGCTCTTAAGATGAGCCTGAAAGGAGAAAGCTACCCTCAGAGCTGACCAGTTTGTCTTTCTTGCCTGCCTAGAAACTGGGACAAAGCTCCAAACAGGCAGAAAGCATCTCTAGTGAGATCGAGGAGAATTTTAAAGTCCAGTGCATTCTCTTATGTCCTTGTCCCTTTGCAGGACAAGAGAGAATTCTGGGTGACCCTCCAGTAGATTACTATTTCACGATTCAAAAAACTCCTACTTCACAGCAGACGGTTTGGCAGCCTGGATAGGTCAGCCACTGCAGACACACCAAAAAGCCCTACTTCATTCTCCAGTTTGGAATAGGAATAATGGAAAACAAAGATACCTCCTAAGTACCCACCTTAAGCTCCACCAGTGGTACCTGAAGAAAAAACAAAACAAAGATTTCTCATTAGCTCCTTGAAGCCTTTTTTTGTAACGCAGTGATTGCACAAGGGCTCGGGCTCAGTTATTGTAGCAATCAAACCCTCATAGTCATGAGGATTCAGTTCACCACTCCCAAACATCAGGAGGATTAAAAACACACGGTTAAGGACCACTTCCCCCAGATTTGGTGTCACTGCTGTCTACATTCCATCAGCCTGCAGAAGACACCCAACACCCACATCTGCAAGGCCAGCTCAGACTGCTTGCTTTCCTTTTGCTGGCAGGGACTCCATGGATTTTTGTGCAGATCTCCAACTATTTTCTAGGGACTCACTTGATTCCCTGGAGTGGTTCTTTGTGTCAAAAGAAAGGAGTGGAGTTGGAGTGCAGTAGTGTAAGGTCAGGGCTGGCAGTCCTTCCAAAGTCATCCATCTCCAGGTTACAACGGGGGCTGAGCGGGGTTATCTACAGAGGTAGGTCTACAGAAAGGATCTGAGCTTTAACTGGGCTTGA
>NW_010426263.1:31719-32556 GCF_000710305.1 Buceros rhinoceros silvestris | reverse complement strand
TGCTGCTGCTCAGAAATGCTGGATTTGTAGTTTCCGAAGAATAAAATGCTCAAGGGCAAGATCAAAAGCAGAGAGCTGTATCCCTATGTAAACCCAATCTAAATCTCCTGTTTACATTTCCTTATACTACTCTCCCCACATCTTCTCTCTTACATTCCTCACTTCATCCTTCAAAAGGACAAAAATGCTGTTCAGATTTGAGATTACTGCAATGGGAAAAAGCAAACAAAATGCTTGTGAGCATAACCTTCAGGCACCAGCCCACTCAACTCCTACCCAGCCTGTACTCTAAAATTGGACGTGTCCTTTCAGGGAATTCCTGTAGGTATCATACTTTAGTTCTCAGGGCCCTGAGGATAGAGGCTGAGAAGAAATATACAAAAAGAACATGGGCCTAAGAGAAATGCTGAAGGAGAAAAGAAGATGCATATAGTCCCTAATACACCAATTTATCAACGATTTGAAAGAGATGAGAGACTGGGATTGTTTGCAGGAAAGCAGCCGAGGTATCCTTCACTACACATTACCGTGCCTTGAAAGATAATGACTCAACAGATAGTCACAGTCTTACGAAATGCACAAAAGACATAGGGCCTCACAAAAACATGTCAATCAAATATTTATTTTAATAATTCTGGTTTTGTACCTTCACAGGAAAGAAAGTGGGTGTGTCACTTCACAAACACTGAAATTATGGCGTGCCTTCAGTGTAGTTGAAGTGTTTGTTACTGGAGAAGCTATTCTGAATATGCCAGGCATTACTGAAGCACCATTCAGTGTAAAAAAACAAACAAAGAAACCCCCAAAACAAACCGCAACCCCATCCCCACCCCCCAC